>NC_052501.1:46204535-46298296 GCF_016617805.1 Bactrocera tryoni
CGTATACTATAAATGAAGTTATTTAAAAAGAAGTAAGAGAGGGCTAAGTTCGGGTGCGACCGAGCATTTTATACTCTCAAAGCCATCAAAGCTTTATATTAAGTATATGGGGCTAAAGGAAGTATTGGTCCGACTCAACCCATTTTTGACATACAGACACACCATTATAAGAGAGGGATTATCCCTTAATTTCAGTTATATCAATGTGTGATAACCGACATTTTAAAAAGTTTTTATTGGATTTAAAATTTTTTGCCATATGGTGGCACACACTAAAGACATTATTCGTGCAAAGTTTTATCCCGTTATATTATTTGCTTCTTGATTTGTGTACTGCAAACTGAACGATTCGAATGGAATTTAAAATTGTGTTATATGGAAAGTAGCCGTGATTGCTGTCCGATTGCGTTCTCTTGAAGAATGTACACTGTTCAAATTAAAAGTAATTCATATTTTAGGTCGAGATTGTGTAACAGTTGGAAACACAAATTACTTTTATTTTTAAAAATAAGTTATGGCAATCGAATTTAAATCTTTCAAATAAAGATATATGACTTTCATTAAAATGTTTTAGCATAGCAATCCAAAAATCCCATAGTGCAGCGTTTCTCTTTGACAATGGTATTTTTTTCATCGCATCCCCTATTCTCAGTATAAATTAAGCAATTAGCTGTGTTGTATAGCGTTAGTCAACTTTCTAATCCTTTTAAATTCTGCGCGAGTTTGTCAATTTATTAAGGACGAACAAGTGAATTTCTTAAAATACATATGAATAACAAAATGTTATATCCTGTTTGCTGCTATGTCCCAGTGTACCCAAGGAGATTAAATTCTTAAAGCCCCGAGTAAAAAAAAGTTGAATAATTAATATTTAATTGTTTGCTTCTAAAACCGTTACTAGGACAATGTTTACTCATCGCCGTAAAATATTTCAATTACACTACTCAACAAATCTTAAAGAAAGGTTTGCCACTGATGCACCAAAAGGTTTTTGTATTTGAGGTGTCCTGATTACGAATTTGAGTTCAAAATTGTTTCATCAGGAATAGCTATTTTTGTCATTTTAATAAATGGTAGCGGTTTGACACCTACACTCCTTGACTACAACACAAAAAAACATATGTGTAAAGAAATTTTTAGCAAGAAACAGCCTCTAACATCACAGTCTTAAAATGGTTGTAAACTAGTGTTATTAATAGCCATTAATTAGCTTTGATTAGTTGTCGTTATTTGACTTTGCAAATAATTTGTTTCCTAAACTGTAGTGACAACTTTCATTTCAATTAATTTGATTTATATAACCACTTTGTACCATTTGGTCGCTGAAAGCCTTAAAAATTATTAATACAAGGGGCGTTTCAAAGTAAACAGGACTTTTTGAATCTAGCGTTCCCTTGGTGGCGCCATATATATGTCGACTGGTGTGTTAGAGTCTGCTATCTTTATCGATTGTCCAGTGAGAATTTCATGACATTTCATTGATTGGAAGTAAAGTTATTGCATTTTAAGAGTCAGTACGCTTGTGTTATCGGTGCGAAAATGAGCTTCGAACAAAGAGCCAACATTAAATTCTGTTTTAAAATTGGTAAAACTTTTACCGAAACGTTTCAATTGATGAAACGATGATTGCCTATCCCGTAGCAGAGTACACGAGTGGTTTCAACGTTTTCAAAGTGGTCGTGAGGACATAAATGACTATCAATATGTGGGCCAAACAAAATCCGTGATCACCTACGTGAATTCATCAAAAATCAGCCGAAATCATCATTGAAATTCTTGGAAATGGAATTGAGCACCTCCAAAACATCGATTTATCGCATTTTGAACGAACATTTGGGCTTACGAAAGGTGTGTGCATGGTTTGTTCTGCACAAATTGACTGACGACCAAGAATTTCTCAGAATTCAACATTCGAAGGGCATCATTAAGCAGGGCAAATAGGACAAAAACATTCTTTAGAATATTCTGACTGGTGACGAAACGGCCGAATATCGCGAAAATGAAAGTTGGCGTTTTTTGAACGATAATGCGCCGTCTCATCGATCGACGCTTGTGACTGATTACTTGACCAAAAATTACATTTTAACTATTTACCACTCGCCGTATTCACCTGATATGGCACCGTGCGACTTCTTCCTTTTCGGAAAAATGTATTGGCCCATGAATGGAAAGCGTTATGCAGACGCAGAGGCATTCAAAAGGCTTGCACCGGCATATTGGCGGCCATACCGGCCAACGAGTTAAACACTCGTTCAACATGCTCTTGGACAGTGAAAAAAACTGTTTTGAAGCAGAAGGAGACTATTTGGAATAAAATAAATTGATTTTGCCGAACAACCATTTGTTCTGTTTTTTTTTAAAGTCCTGTTTACTTTGGAAAACTCTTGTATATACATTTTCGCAGAAAGGGAGAAGGAAAGAAATATAAATTTCGCGAAAATGTCTTATAAAGCTACAGCTATAATTTACTAGCGGCTTTGAATGCATAACTTGTATGTATGTTTATGCCGCGAGGCCCAATTTTTGACCACTTCCTGCAATAATTCTCTTTCAAGTCGTAATTGCCTCAGGCTTATCTGCGTAGACAAGCAACTTCAAATAACTCCACAAAATATAATCCAGTGGCGTTAAATCACAAGATCTTGAAGGCCACGCATCGGCCTATGACGCGTCATAATGCGCTGATCAAAAGTTTCCTCCCATAAATTGGAATTGTTGGAAGAAAAGCTACGAAAAAGTCGTTAATCATGGCTCTATATCGTTCCCCATTGAATATGACATTATGGCCGGATTAATTTTTAAAGAAATATGGACCAATGATTTCCTGAGACTATAGAGCACACCAAACTGTGACCTTTTGAGGATTTAAAGGCGACTAAACAATGGATTGAGGATAATCATTACTCCAAATACGAAAACTTTGATTAATATTTTACCGGCTCAGCGAAAAGTGAGCTTCATCGTTGAACTACTTCCCGGTAAAGTCGTTATCGGTCGCCATCTCATTTTAGGACCATTCACGAACATGGGACGCGCTTGTTGTCCGTCCGGCTTCAATTCTTGTACGAGTTGATTTTTGTAAACTCGCACACCAAAATCATTCCGCAAAATATTCGGCAAAGACGTTGCGCCTGATGGCGGATGGACTGATTTATTTGGGTAATTCGTAGACCCATTTTTGACATTAAACTATAGTAAGTATATCCAAGATTTTACGTCTAGTAAGTTTTTATCAAAGTTTGATAATTTTATATTAGGCATATAGGAGATAGTATTGACTCGATTTTATATATATTTTGCAAGCAATTAAAATGATAGAAGTTTCTGACATTCAATCACCAATAACAGCCGGGTGTTCGAAAATCCTAATACTAGTTCTATCATCCACTATCCAAGGGATTTATCTTGAGCGAATTTGGTTATTTTGGCTTGAACGATTATGTACTTTAAATATATTAGAGTACGGGGCCACGCCCACTTCATTTTTAATTTCTAGCCCACAGGTGCTTCTTGCTGCTGCGATCTTCTGTGCCAAATTACAGTTATAATTCTTAATTTAGTGCTTATTATGACACTTTATACATTTTCCTTTAACGATGTAAATAACAACTACCATCAACTTGGTGTCATCACAGGTACGCTAGCAAGTATTGACATTCCCATATTAATGAAATGGGAACCCAACTTACTGTGGCACATAAGTAATTTTAGCTAAATGGGATTTATATGTATCTATTTTAACCACTTGCTATCCACAAAACATGAAACCTGAAATTCAACTACTACTTTCAAACAGAGCATTAAGTAGATTGGAGTTCTAATTGTAACTATAAACTGGTTTTCGCACGAAAACTTGTGTTTTCGTCCATGTAAAATCTGTCAAACGAAAACACAGTTTTCGTTGAAAACTACTTGAAAACTTACATTCCACTCATTATAATCGGTGCCTGCTCTAGATTGATGGATGCTTTTGAAAGATACATTTTTGATTTGGCCCTAAATTATCACTTCTGATATTTTTTTACATTCCATAAACAAAAACAGCTGTCGCTTGATATTCTCATATTAGGGGATTTTCTCTTGCTCTTTAAAACTCAGACGGTGCAGAAATTGCAGACTTTCCTCTGCAACGGCACAACCCAAAAACACACGTAGAAAAATTATTTTGTACGTATGGCTTTAAATTATGTCAGACCAAAACCCACGTTTATTTTTGTGGCTTCATATATCACTAGATTCTGCAATGGGTGCTCTCTTTGTCTTGCATATTTCGGTGGTAGGATTTTTGCATTTTGTGTCATCGTACAATCTTGCAAGAGCAAGAGAATGCCGCTATTGATAGTTGTCAGTGAAAATCTCATCGAAAACAATAATACCATTGTCGGTCCGAAATCGACTTAGGATTCTAATAACATACAACAAAGCTTTTCAAAATGTTTTCAATAAGCCGGTCCGAACATGGTATATGATGTTAGAGTGAGATATTTGAGTTGGGTAAACACAAGTCAAATTTATCCAAATTGAACACAGTTGAGTGGAGGCTGATGACTCAACGATAGATTTTTTCAGTTCAGAATCGATTTTGTTTTACTGGTTTAAGATTTTCATGGCTCGGGCGATTAGAACTCGTCGACTATTTGAACTTTCTAACTTTTAGTTAACTGTTTCCACAAAATGACAAATTTATCACACGTTGCGGTAAGAGTAGCATTGAGAATTCATAGTTATGCAAATCCCTTTAATTTAATGTACAATTTGATATACAGACATATTCTCAAACTATCGATCTTGTACTGTTTTCAAATAATTACCAAAAATTGTCTACAAGGTTTCTTATTAATCTTCAACTTCTTTTCTTCTTATAGAAAAGTACTCACATTTTATATACATTTTTTTGACTCCAGGACAAACTCCATTATAGATTCTCAGGGATATAAGAGAATATTTTTTCATGTCCTGTGCCATAATTGGTGCAATAATATCTCTCAAAATATGTATATTCTTTAATTTTCCATGTTATTACCGAAATGAGAGTATGAGCTGCTACGCTTTATACGCGTAACATTTCAAGCATAAAAAGAATTTGCATAATTCCATAAAGCGTGAAACCGAAAGAATGTCGCATACACCATTTCTGCTGGTTTTGTAATCTTGCAGGACTTTCGCTTTCATTTGGTTTTTGCCTTGGAGTTATGAGAATATCGCAAAACAAAAACTAAACAAAATGCACAATAACAGCAAATAATAAGATTCCGCAAATGGATATGTTAACGCGTATATCGAAAATGTCCAAGAAAAGGCAAGCACAAACATGAATTTTGGGGAACATACATACATAGTTGCTCAATTCTGTTGTTGCTTATTTTATGATTCGCACTTTATATCATAATCTGTTGAATTTGTTTTCTTGATTGTTATTCTTGTTGTTGTGGTGCTTGAACACTTTATTCGGTGTCTTTATGAGCATTACGCGCCGTTGTCCCTTTATTACGCACCATGGCACTACACATTATACACACCGATCCAAAGTACCCCACAGTCGCTTTGATGGATGATGAACATTGCTTTTATGGTCACTTCGATATTAATCGTATTACGGTATGTGGCAGCGTGTAAGGTGCTAGTGGACAAATGGCGGTCGCCTCGGTTATTCTTCGTGCTCTAGGCTGTTTTAGCCGCTAAATAAATATAAAAAGTTTTAATTGTAGGTACAAATTATGCAGACATAATAGACGGTGGTGGTTACAGCAAATACCGTTATGGTCATACAAAAGGATTTGCGACATAGCTGAAGTGGTTTTGATAATGTGTACTCCTCGGACAATGAACAATGACTAAAAGTGCATGAAAAGCGGAAATAATTACAAAGCTATAAAATATGAGTGAAAATATAGGAATTTATATGTTTGCATATTAGGCGGTACTTGGAAAAATTTTGAATCTAATTCATTTCTTTATATACAAAATTGAAAACAAAGTGCCATCAACATCTTATGTAAGTATGTCAATGACTTTATTCACGTGGAAAAGCCACAACCATCGTGTTGAGATTAGAAATCTGGTACTACAATCTCCAGAAACTCACATTCTCGGTTTTCGGTCAATCTAAAGTATTAGAGGTTACCGGTATTTATCAGAACCCCTTCAGGTTTGGCAAAACTTATATCAAACTCTGGAGAGTTCGCGATTCATTCATTAAAGAAAGAGGATACACTGTTATGAAAGGTATTTATTTCACATTACACAAGATTTCTTACATTAAACTATATGTTTATAAAGACAACTGAGGTTCATGTGTATCATTTTTATTATGCACATACGTAGTGCATATTGGTTCATGGAATTGTTGACCAGTTTTACACATTGAGGCGTCATTAGTGGTAACTTTTACTCTGATAACTTTATATATACTTGATTTGTACAGTAGATAAAATAACCTCAGTCAGTTTGATTGCTGTACTTTTAAGCGGTTTGGAAGATATGTGCATTGGAAATGATTTAAGGGCAGCGCCGATGAAATCTTCAGTTGTTTCTTTAAAACTCTCCGATTTCCTAAAATAGCATAAATCCCTGCTATCCATGGAAGGGTAGACAAGAAACGATTGAGGAAACTGTATAGAATTTCTAAGAGACTTAGTACACTTGACGACTGTGACTACAATATTCTGACATAAAAATTCAATTTCTGTTGACAATTTAATCTATACAATGAAGTAATATGAGCAATAATAACATGAATGGTAACTTTCATGTGCAATACATACTAGACTTTAAAGAGTTTTAAATTTTACGCGCTAAAAGTATATTAAAGCTTTCTAGAACAAAGGAATAAAACTTCAAAAATTAGGTGCTCATCTTAAATCCGGGCTTTAAGAAGATATAATTAGAATTATAACGAAAACTGGGAGTTTTATACGAACAAAAACTCTGGAACGACAGAGTAAAATGACTAAAAAATCGATGACACTGAAATTATAGACAAAGTAGACGTGGATGCTTCCACTTATGTTGATCCATTCCACTGAATTGTCCACAAAGCGAAGCTCAATCCTTAGAAAAGTAAAGCAGAATGGGAGCAGCTTATTTTAAAACCTAAGAAACAAAATGTTTCATGCTTCATTTACTACTTACAACTAATTCAGGCT
Organism: Bactrocera tryoni; assembly: GCF_016617805.1. Classification (NCBI taxonomy): domain Eukaryota; kingdom Metazoa; phylum Arthropoda; class Insecta; order Diptera; family Tephritidae; genus Bactrocera; species Bactrocera tryoni. The sequence continues at coordinate 46,211,681 of NC_052501.1, forward strand.
CATTGCCTGTTAAATCATTATTATTTATGAAGCATACTCTGAGACGCTCAATAAAGACTCTCGCCAACCTTCGTTTAATTTAACATCCTCCTTCAATGCTTGGTCCGCAAATAATGTATGTACCTGGTATGATGTGGCAAGCAGAGCTGTAAAAAATATATAATTATGTATAAAGTATCTGTGGAATCTTACCGTAATCTATGACATATGTCCTACTGACTTAAAACTATCCATTGATATCTCTGAAGAATTTAGTGCCAAGCGCGCATACCGGAGCTATCGCCATGGGTAGAACGAGATTCGCATATAATTTTTCCAGAATTGGCACGTACCAGGGATGACAGAACGCACCACCTATGTACCAGTACCGTTTCAAATGAAATACGATAAGTTTGGAATAGCAATTTCAAAACTGCATTTTTGATTTTTCAAATTACCAACCTTAAGATTATTAAGCCGAAATAGGAGACGAAAAAGACCCGCACTATAGTTGAAACAAGAAACCGATAAACTTTGAATGTGACGATCACAGCCTCCGGAGCCCATCGCTATTTTGAAGACAAATAAGGCAAAGTACCAAACATGAGCCGACATAGTTGAGAAGGGCCAAGCCGAAAGTGTTATCGATCTGCTCAGCATAACTGAAAGAATATGCAAGAAAACAACTATAACTAATAGAAAAAGCAGAGCTCTCAATCAACACTCTTGGATTATACTAGATATCAAATGGATGAAACTGTATACTAAAACTTCTTGTTCGTAAATTTTAATTTTTTCTGATGGAAACTGAAGCATAGTTCACTGATCAATTGATGTGTCCTGGCTTACAAAACTAATATTAATAATCGGTTGGTTAAATAGTAATTTTATTTAAATATAGCCAAAATTGTTCGGCTTCGCGGAATTCGACTGAAGACACATACATACATATATGTACATTATATGGACAATTATTATATATGGTATTGACTAATCGCCCGTGACTTTTGTAAATTTTGAACATAAAGAAAATCTTATTCACAGCCTAGTTAGATCATGTGGCAATTGTGTCCTAAAATAATGCTATCCAAAGCAATAAAAATCGTTAATGAAACGGGCCTGAGCATCATCCAAATTTAATAAAATTTCGTCGGTAAATGTAATTACTTCAACATCTCATTGTGATATACCATCAAAGGTCCGGAGCACTTTCATGTCAGCATCCACCGCTGGTTGAAAACTCTCTATTTTATAGACTTCAAATATCCGAAATGGCATATTAATCCATACCATGGAGGATGAGCAATAAATCGCCACTCAAAAAATAATAGCGACACATGGAATGCCCCACAGCATTGTAGTGGAAATATGAAATCATGCTAACGGCTGATTTATATCATAGAAGAATATGAAGGTAAAGTAGTCAAACTTTATTTTATCCCTACGGCTACATAACCATATCAGATGCTATTAATGGATGAACAACAACATTGATGTTATACTTAAGTGCTATATTGACAAATATTTATTGATATATTAATTAATTTGAAGTATGGCAACTAATTGGTAAGTCGCATCGCTCTTCAGCTGCTTTTGATCCATACTAAGTTCTATATAGACTCGATTTCTGCGTCGAAACAGACCATCGGAAATGCCCTTCATCAGAAAGCATTCAGCGCGAATCCCCAAACAAAAAACAAACTCAGTTATATCCAGTAAGGTTCCAACCTCGTAGACGTGAGATAAATACGTTTGCAAATTAGATCGAAACCGTGAATAATGCCAGAAGTGTTATTTGTAGTTTAGTTATTGGCTCATCCGGTGTCCATTTTGAAAAGTTTTACACCCAACATTTTATTAGAAATGGTATATGACAAAATCCGTACAGTTGGTACGAATTACTCGTTTCTTGAATACCGGCACATTAGATTAAACTTCAGGAGAGAATTGCTGAAAGTAAACGGCAGAAAGTGCTGCTTTTCTTTATACAATGGAGGAGGAAAGTACGCAGTGCTGGCGCTGTTTAGTTGAAATGAATAAAGACAATATGATTTATTTCAGTTTTCAAATACTTTTCAGCATATAACAAGTTGGATATAATTATATATATGTATATATTATCTTGAATATTTTTGGGCTATCAAAATGAAGACAGAGAATTACTTTTTAATGGCGATATTAATATCAACATCCTGTTATCTGTTACAGTTTTGATATCCATTTAGGTAGCCTATGATTTCTTATGTATCTGAAATCTTGGATATAATCATCTTTGCCAAATATTGGGTAGTCAAAAATAAGTCTTGCGCATTTTATCAATATTGTCGTTGCACGCATTTTCAGTGCCACCAATCACACCATCGGCTACCATATAGTGTTGAAGAGTAGTGAGATTTTGCTTCTACGAACCAAAGTAAATTAAACCGTGGCAGTTGAAAAGTTACAGTTGTTCAAAATGAGGAAAATAATGAAGAATTTGTTATATTTTGAAATTTTGCATAAAAAGGAAGAATGCAAAAGTGGTCAGACCGAAATTTACATATTTCTTTTATTTATCATTAGTATAAATATAAAAAGCTGAAGCTGATTAGAAATACGAAAAGACTTTTTCGATTCACCCAATATTATAAAAAATATATTTATAAACAGTTTGAGTTGTTCTCAGGGAAAACTTTGTTAAAGCGTATTAGAATATTTAAATCAATCAACTAATAATGAATGTATAGGTTCCTACTTATCCACTCTGGGCTTTGGATGTCAAAGAGTTTGGGCCAGCTATTTTAGCATGTTGTTCCTGAAACTACTTTCTTTAAGTCTGGTGACTACGGCAATTTTTACTTCACCATAATGGGCTTCTAGCCCCTATCTCAAGTTTGTCTACGCATCTGCAAAGTACCATGAAGCGAACAATTTGACCGTTTTATAAAATATACGTGTTTAATCGGAAGTCACATTTCGAGAGCATTACGAAATCAAGACTGTTGTTTTGTTTTAAATAATTATCTCAAATTGTCAGGACAAATTAAATCATTATATAATTATTAAGGAACGGTAAAATAATAATATTTTACATAATATAATTTGTAATGAGATAATTTTAATGGCAATAATTGCTGTTAAAAACAGAAAAGAGGTCCCCAAAATAGCAAGTAAAGAAAGTAAGAAAAATATTGTTATCGATGTTAGTTGCCCTATGGTTTCACTGAACTATGTTTAAAATGACCTCATTGCGAACATTAGGGTATCCAAATTATTAATACGTAGCCTACTTTTAAATAAAGATATGAGAATATCATAGAATTTTTGTGTTCCAACGCGTAACTGGAACTTTCTATAATAAGTAAGGAAAGATTAATCACTACTCTTACTAGGTCGTTTTATTACTCTTTGCAACCATTTCCGTTACAAAGCATTATACTCTTGTTTCACCTAACGGTAGTAATGCATCAAGCCATTAAAACTAAAACGAGATAGATATAGGGTTATAGCATGTATACTCTAGTTATAATGATCAGGGTGACAGCAAAGCCGAACCGGTTTACTGTTCATCTGTCCGTCCGTCCGTCCGTGCAAGCTGTAACTCTGAGCAAAAAAATTCGTTCTCTTTGATGAAACTTGGCACGCAGGTATGGGATGGGCGTAATCGAGGACTGTCGACAAGCGTACCAAATCGCCAATTAACTGAAAAATACTTTAAAGTGTCATAATTTCGAGCACTAACCAAGGATATAAAAACTCGTAAATTGGCACAGAGATCGCAGCAGCAAGCGGGCATCAGTGGCAATCAATTTGGAAAAGTGATCGTACTTCAAAACTACTAAAGCACAACCGAATCTCGCCCAGCATGACATTATAAGAACTACTACCGATAGTGTGAAAATCAGGGATGAAAACCCCGCTCACTCCCCATATAACGGTACTTCGTTCAAACCACCGAAAGCGCGATAAATCGATAACTATATCTCCGCCGATGGTATGGACTAGGCTTAATAGGGACCGTAGTAAAACTTGGGCACCGCCCACTTTTTGTTGAAATCCCATATCTCGGGACTCGACTAACCGATTTCGATAAAATTTGGAATGTGGCATTTTTTCATATTCTTAAGCGACGCTATGAAAATGAGCGAAATAACAATAACCACGCCTACATCTCATATACCACAATTTTAAATTCCACTTAATTTGTTCAGTTTCCAGTACACAAATCAAGAAGTATAAATATAACGGGATAAAACTTTGCACGAATAATGTCTTTAGTGTGTGCCACCTTATAACAGAAAATTGTTCGAATCTATCCAAAACTGTTCCAGACCCTAGGTACCGAGTATGTGGACCCCAGTATCTATAGTTGACTTTTGACTGAAAATATCAGTCAATGTGTGAGATATGCAATAAAAATTCATACAGAATCCTTATCCAGCAGTAGTAATTCTGTGTATTCAAAATGGGGGGAATCGGGTCAATACTTCCGAGAGCCCTCATATACCTAATATAAAGATTTTAGAACTTCCTGTTGACTTTATGCTGGATATATCTGTCAATATATAGGTATATATTTGACTCATTACCATATATCAGTTTGTCTAAAAAGAATATAATTGGGCGAAAACTTGACCTAGCCCCCATATAACCATTACCAGGATTTTCAAACATCCATTTTGTATAATGACTTTGTACAATGATTTAGGTTTTTCTAACAAATCTTATGCCGAACATATATATATATGTATGTAGGTCAGTGTATAAGTTATATATGGTGTATGCATATATAAAATTGCTTAGATTCCGATCCTCTGGTTAATGTTTTACATCGTGAGGTATTTCCCTGGCTTTGATTAATACAAGTTGCAAGAGTATAAAATGTTCGGTTGTACCCGACAGTTAGCCGGTTCAATGACTTAATACTGAAATTTCCGTGAATCGGTAAATGAAACAAATCGAATCAATACTTCCTCTAAAGTAGACGACATATACATACCTTATTGTAATTTTAGGACACCCAGTGTGTGCTTTTGTCAATATGAAGGATCCCAGCCAGCATTTACTATCAATTTTTAATGGAAAATTACTCATTTTCAATAGAAAAATTAATAGAAAACTGTCAATTTCTATATCAATATTCATTGTAAATTGACTGTTCCCTCGGGAGAAAATGGTCGAACAAAATTGAATGATTTTGATTGAGTCATTTTCAGGTCAATTTCAATACTATTATAAATTCTGATTGTTTTTTCCAATCGTTTCTGTAGTAATCTTATTAATCAATATTCATTTTTGCTCTATTTTAAATTCAAATTTATTTATATTTTAAATTATTCATTAACATGTTTTTCTTTGCAGCTCAATACAACTCATTTATTTTCAGACAGCTAGACGGCGCGTTTTTACCTTTTTCGTTTGTATAAAACGAAATGTTTTGTGAAGGTTGATCTTAACGGCTTTTTTTTCTGTCCACTTCTTGAAACATTTCATGGCAAATATCTAAAGAAAGAGGAAAAGAAATGTAGTTATTGTTAAAAGAATTAATACAATATAAAATAATATTACTTTTATTATTGTTGTAATTCAACATTTTCCGCGCTTGGTTTATCTGCCGTGCCCTCCAATGAAAAGACATAGCCAACTCGTCTGAAAAAATACGCCTGATTGCTGTTTGTGAAAAGGCTGACGCTCAACCCCGGTCTCTTAATATATAGTTTCTGTAAATAATTCCTTTGTTATACATTTGTAATCTGGTAAAAGCAACATACATTATACATACAAATTTCTTCAACAACTCTGCTTTTAAAAACTGTGCTTCGAAATCATTGTAAGATCCTTCTATGGTAAAATGGTATTGGTCGAATTCTGGCCTTTGACTTTCAGAGATTTTCCCTGCTTTTCCAATTTGACCGCAATAACTTCCTCTGGTCAGCTTTCAACAAATTTATTTTGTTTTCTTCCTTTAGCTCCTTCACTCTCTGTCTTTCTTGTGCCCGCACTTCCATCGTCAGCTCCGCTATTAAATTTTTAAGAGACTGTTGGTCTGTGCTGTCTAGATTTTGATCTGAAAAACATAAAGTTAAATAAAAATGAAGAAAATTTAAAGTGTTTTATTTGGACTTACATATTATTTGGCTGTTAGGTTCATATCCATAATTAATAATGGTGTGAAATAAAATCCACTTCCAGACTGAATTATTAAGCTATTTTAATTAATTACTTTAAAATTATGTTTTATTTTATTTATTTCACGCACTAGAGAGCTGTTGCTTTGGAGATGAACTATATTGAAGTGAGGAATGCATGCATTATTTTGTCACAAAAAGAAATATTTTGATGTTGTTAACTGTATACTCATAACGAGATCACGAAACAACACAATTGATATTTAATCTACTTGTTGAGCGTTTTTTGATATTTGTACATTTTGTTATTGTAAACGGCAAATTTATCAAAAAACAATCACCAAGAACAATCAATAATGATACGTAAATCACCATACAATCAACTCAATGCTGTCTGGGATAGCTTAACAAACTTAAGTGAAAATGCTTTCCAAGATATACAGATGTATGACTAATGAGTAATACCTCTGTATTCTTCTATGCCAAATATATCAGTCAATGTGTGAAATTGTGTGGAAACATATTCTCAAAAATATATTAAACCAGTCCAGTCCAATATATTTCAAAAATAATTTTTTTACTTTCCGGTTGACTCTCATTGAATATACCAAAAATATAAACTTCCGTGTTAATCGCTATAATTGCTTTTTATTCTGTCTGTTCTGCAATTTAAACAGAATATATTATAAACAAATCCTGTCATAATCCAATCAAAGACATCAACTTATCATAATAAAGATCAAGGAATAACTCGGGTTTCTTTAATTTTCCAGGCTCTCTTATAAAACGAATGCAGCAAAACTTTATCAACATTAAAGAAGTTACTATCTTTCATAATATTCATTTCAGTATATGCCCGAGACCTCACAACTTTCAAAAATAATAGATACATATATTTTTTGAAATTACTATTTTATAAATATCTCTGCGATTACCCAGAATAAATTCCGCTTAACTTCTATGCATCTAACTATCCTCTTCTTCCATGCTTGTCCGCAGAAGTGTAAAAAATTGATAAGAAGTTGTACAGAGCTGTGGAAATAGGGAATATATTGTATAAGTAAAGTAGCTTATTTCAGTGTATAATATATTTATGTCTTACCGACTTAAAACTATCCATTGAGATTTCGAAGAATTTAAAAGCTGTCAAGTGAGCATAACGCTGAGAACGTGCTATAGGCAGAACCAGCATGCGCATGTACTTGTAATTTGCATCGTACCAGGGATGATTGTAGAACGCATCACTTATACCAGTGCTCTTTAGTTTCGACGAAATGTGATATGTTTTAAATATGCATTTGAAAAAAAAAATGTTTTTTGATTTTTTTTTAATTACCAAATCTTTCAGGTTATTGCCGAAATAGGAGACGAAAAAGACTTGCACTATGGTTGAAACAAGAAAACCGATGAATTTAATAACGCTCAGAGCCTCTGAACCCAAAACTATTTGAAGACCAATGAGACATAGTACCAAACATGAGCCGACATAGTTGAGAAATGTGGCCAAGCTGAAAGTGCCATCGATTCGCTCGGCATAACTGAAAGAATATAAAAGTATTAAGTACTCATCAAAAAGAGAGAACTTTCGGCATTTTGTAAGAATTCCGTTGCGCCTTGAAGTACTACGAACTACGAACTTTCGTCAGAGACGAAAACATCAATTGGGGTATTTCAAGACATTTCCTTAATGTCGAATGTTAAAAGGGTATCTTGAAAATTATTTTTGCGTTTGCCTTTGGAAACTTACTCCAATATCTCATTGTGATATTCCAGCAACGGTCCCAGCGTTCTCATATCAGCATCCGTACCGGTTGGTTGAAAACTCTCTATTTTATAGATTAAATATCCGAAATGCATATTAACTAGTTGTACCATGGAGATGAGCAATAAATCGCCACTCAAAAACAGCAGTGACATATAAAAAGCGCCACAGCATTGTATGAAATATGAAACGGCATAAGTTAACGGTTGATTTGTGTCATAGTAATATGCCATCATGAAGGGAAACGTGAAGTCATAACTTTCATTTGTATCGTCACGCCATATATAACGAAGTAACGATGACACCATTGGATGAAGAGCAAATATTAATGTTATACTTAAATGCCATATTGACAAATATTTATTGGATGCATTTATTGTTCGAAAGTATGGCACCAATTGAAAAGCCTCGCGTTCTTCCTCCGTTTTTGGATGTCTGGCAATTAAACCTTTTAGTACAAATTCGATGTCACGTCGAAAACAGACCATTGTACCGCCCTTCATCATTGCATTGAGCGCAAAACCCCAAAACAGTATAAACTCAGTTATATCTAGAGAAGTCTCTAACTCGTCCTTGATGACGAAGAGCAACATGCTTGTGAAATTGAAGGTAGCAAAAACGCAAAATGTTCCTAGTAAGGTTATTTGCAGTTTGCTTCTCGGTTCATCCGGAGTCCATTTGAAAAGTTTTGCGCCCATAAATTTTATTTGAAATAATGGTATATCTACAAAATCTGGCACAGTCGGTGCGGACTCACTGCTCTTGAATGACGGCATCATCGTGAGTAAAAGGAAGTGAAACGGTTTACAGAGAACTGTTGAAAGGAATTGCTGTTATTGGCCTTTATACCATGGTTGAAGCAAGTATTAAACAAAGGGCGTCGGTTGAAATGGGTGCGCTCTATAAAACTATGGTTGCAGAAATGGCAAGACTTTGAAGCCAATGAAGCATTTAAGTAATAAAACGCGTATCTTTAATACAAATGTAAAACTTCCTTCTTTTGAAAAGATATAAGAGTCATATTTTGTATTTAAATTTGAAAAGGAACTATAACATAGAGTGCTGTGAAATAACTTTTATACAGAGCCTTATTTGCCTCCTGTTTACTTCCCCTGCAATGGTTTCTAAAACTTCGATGTCTCTTCACCACTCCATCTTTACAAGTGAAAACTAATTATTATACTCTTGCAACATGTTGGTATAGAGTATAATAGTTTTGTGCACCCAATGATTGCACCTAAACCTAATCGAGGAGACTGTCGGTTGTTTGTCCATCCGCTCGTGCAACTTGTAACTTTAGTAAAAATATTTTTATGAAACAGTGTATCCACATTCCCTAGTACAAAAGAAATAACGACTTCGTAGATGGGCGTAATCGGACCACTGCCACGTCCACAAAACACAATTAACAAAAAACGTATAAAGTGCTAAAAGTAAGCATAGAGGATCGCAGTAGCAAAAAAACGTAGCAAAGACGTGGCCCACCCCCAATAACCCTGATTCGTCCGTGCAAAAATTGGACGATAGACGTGGCACCGCTCATTTTTTGGTGAAATCACATAGCTCGGGACCGGACCGGCCGATTTTGACCAACTTTTGTATGTGGCATTCCTCTCACATTCCTATGTCACTTTCCGTAATTGGACTAAAATCACGCCTACCTACCATATAGTACAATTTTAAACTCCACTATTTCTTTCATTTTCCATTACAGAAATCAAGAAATAGTTATTGCAACGAGGTAGAAGATTACACTAGGAATTCCTTTAAAGTATGCCACCTTACTTGCTTAGATTCCGCTCCTCTGGTTGAGGTTTTACATCTAAAGATATTTCCCTGGCTTTGATTCTTGTAAGTTGCAAGAGTATTAAATGTTCGGTTGCCACCGAACTCCTTGCTTGTTTTTGATTAAAACCTAAAACTGCAGAGCACTGCCGTTTGGATGTTTTCCAGCCCTCGCCAAATTTCGTTGTCTACACCTCTGCAAAATAATCATGGTGCTAATTAAATTTACTGCTTTTATAAAAAAGAATAACAATAATCGAAGCGAAGTTCGAGATACATGGAAACCGCATCAGCTGTCTGTTTACAGATAATTATGTGAAAACTACGAGACAAATTAAATAATTATATGTATTATAATTGCGGAACGGTGGTGCAATTCATATACCATCAGCAAAGCAGGATTTAAATTATGTACCATATACTATAATATAATATACTATTTATAGTTACAGAGAGAAAATATACTGCATATCTCTTTCTGTGTGTTTACCGCGGAGCGAGAAGAATTGTTCGCACGGCCATGAATTTGATTTGTCTCGATTTAATTTGTCTTAATTAATACCCGAGGTTTTACGCAAGGTCAAAAGAACCAATCGTTCCCAACTCAATGGTTTTGTATGATAAATTTGATTTAGTTCAACTGTTTTCAAACCATGATGTAAAAGTATCATAAGCCTATTGGCCTATTTTTGGAAATGGACCGTATGGAAGATAAGAAATCGCTTACGCGGTTATAGCCGAGTTAACAACAGCGCTCCAGTAGTTTCCTCTTCCTCTGCTTCCATCCGCGGGTATTGCGTCGAATACTTTCAGAGCTGGAGTGTTATCGTCCATTCGGACGACATGACCTAGCCAGCGTAGCCGCTGTCTTTTAATTCGCTGAACTATGTCAATGTCGTCATATGTCTCAAACAACTAATCGGTTCATCGAGTCCGATATTCGCCGTGGCCAACGCGCCAAGATTCAAAAATATTTCGCAGAACTTTCCTCTCGAAAACTCGTAACGTCGACTCATCAGATTTTGTTATCGTCCATGCCTCTGCACCATAGCAGGACGGGAAAAATGAGTGACTTATAGGATTTTGGTTTTGTTCGTCGAGAGAGGACTTTACTTCCCAATTGCCTATTTAGTCCGATGCAGCATCTGCAAGAGTTATTCTACTTTGGATTTCGAGGTTGTTGTTAATGTTAATGCTGATTCCAAGATAGACGAAATTATCTACAACTTCGAAGTTATGACTGTCATCAGTGACGTGGGAGCCTAGTCGCGGGTGCGATGACTGTTTATTTGATGACAGGAGATATTTCGTCTAGCCCTCGTTCACCACCCTACGTATTTGCTTCGCTGCCTTATCCATTCCGGAGAAAGCAGAATTAACGGCGCGGTTGTTAATGCCAATGATATCAAAATCATCAGCTTACGCCAGAAGCTGTACACTCTTATAGAAAATTGTATCTTCTCGGTTTAGTTCTGCAGCTCGAATTATTTTCTCCAGAAGTAGATTGAAGAAGTCACTCGAAAGAGAGTCGTCTTGTCTGAAACCTTGTTTGGTATCGAACGGCTCGAAGAGGTCTCTTTCTCTCTTTCTGTTTGTCGCCGCATTTTTTCGTAGAATTTTCGAGCATTACCCCAGTCGTTCGGCTTGTCAATACTCACGCATTTCGGCCTCTCTCCTTTTCTGTCTGAATGCGTCTCACTTCCCTCTTTAACTTTCGGTATCTATCCCATCCCACACGCGTTGTGGTCGATCGTAACGTTGAGAGGTAGGCAGTCCGTTTTCTCTCCGCTGCGACACGGCTCTCCACATCGTATCAACTGTTATTTTGCATTTTAAGAGGACCAATGGTTTCGGTTGCAGTTATACGTAAGGAGCTGAGCTTAAAATACCGTCCCACAGTTCCCGTATACCGAGTTGTTGACGAGTGCTCTCAGTGAGCAGGAGTGCAAACCGAGTAGAAAATCGTTCGGCTATCTGTTCTGATTTCAGTTTTTCGACGTCGAACCTTCCTTGTGTTTGTTGACGTGCGTTTTTTGCTGCACAGAGGCAGTTGGTAATCTTTCATTGAAGATGTTTTTTATGTGGCGGGTCACAAACCCGGCGCACAACCCTATATAGGGGGTGTTTCGCCTTCTCACTTTAACTCGCCTTCAAACGGATGTTCTTAGGCTATCCAGAGGATACTTGGTCGAAGACTGGAAGTCGTGAGCTGGTTGAGCTATATGTAAAAGAATCGTTTCTGGTCACTCCACTTTCCTCACTTGCGTGAACTTCTACACATGACTCCATCCTCCAAAACCGAATTCACTTTTCGCAATAATGACAAGAGATATCGCTCAAAACAGAATTGTGCTATATTGAAAGCAAAATTATCACCAATGAAGGATCTGCTGAAAACATTTTCACCGCATGAATAAATCGCATGGTACGTTTGCTCAGTTAAACATCTTCTGATGCTCTAAATCTATCTCAGTCAGCACTAAACTTATTATTAATTAAAAAAATCGTCGATATTGAAACTGCAGTCGCCTCCAAATTTGTGTTTACGAAAAATCTTAAGGAATTTTGGGTTGCTATCATCTCCAGTCAAGATCTGCTGGAAAGACCAATGACCTACCTATAGAGGTAACATTCAAACTTAGACGATATTCAGCCGAATCAAGCATCACTACGCAAATATATTGATGAAGTTTGCAGCTTTGCTCTCTATTAGTATCCAAAACTTTATGGTATGATATGGTAGATGCCGATTTTAAAGACTCTCATACTAACTGGAATAGTCTATCGCAACTTGCGAAAAATCGGAACTACTTTAACGTTTGTACTTTTGCTCCTTAATATTGGATACCCGAAAAAGTATTTTTGTATTTTGTCGTCGCAGTCGCATATCTCCAGTGCTACCAATAATATTGTGTCGTACCATATTGTGTTGAAAAGGTGAGATTTAAAGCTTAATTTAACCAAAACAAATTAAATTCGGGGAAATTGAAAAAAGTTTCAGTTGTTCAAAAATGAGTGAAAATAATAAAGAAATTCGCTATATTTTGAAATTTTTATATAAAAAAAGCAAGTCACCAATGAAATTTGTGAAGTTTACGGAGACGATTCCGTATCAGTTCGTGTATCACAACAATGGTTCGATTTACACTGATGAAAGTTTTATACTGATGGAATAATGTCTCTAGCGGAAAAATGGCAAAGTGTTGTCGACAAAATTGGTACATCAGGTACAGGTATGGATACATACAGGTACTCATACTTATGGTACTGCATTCTCCTATACCAAAGCTCTACTTACAACTGGTTTGGAACAACTGGGGTTGTTTATTTAAGTATGATACTAAGAACTCTGTTGCTTATTGCTTACTATATTTTTCCAAAGAATCACCATTTTTAAGAGTCGCAGACTACTTTAAAGTTTATTGTCTGATTTTCATGACTGGATTTCCTATATTCTTTAAATTTCTTTCTTTCTTATTAATTTTAATTGTAAACCTATATAAAGTATAGTTTACTTTTAACTACTAAAATTCATTCGTGGATGTCTACAATATTTTCAAGTAAGGCATTAAGCAATTTAAGATCGAAATAACTCACAAGTAAATATTTGTTTTCTAGATTCCTCATCATCTTTGACCACAATAACTGCTTGTCTCAACATAGCCAACAACTGCGTGAAGTTAGTAAAAGGCGAAAGTCAATTTATTCACACTATCTATGTTTAAGTGTTGGTATACCGCGATCATAGTTTATTACTGCAATACTCGTAAATAATTGATTGTTTCGACCAAACGCACGCACACACATAAAAGCACACAATATTTCTGCTCTGCAGAAGCTAGCGAGAAGAGCGGCACATTGATATGCTGAGAGGCAAGCGTTCAAGTTGTAAAATAAAATTATTGACCATTTGCCAAACAATAACTCAAAACATTAACAGTTAAACGGCAAGCGAGCAAATAAACACTTGTACTCGCATATATATGTATGGCAATATGTAAGTACCATACTTGTTTATATTATGTTCATGACACACCTACATAAGAAAGTGGTGGACGCAGTCATTGAAGCGGGCGAGGTCAAATGGATGCAGCCAACCACCAGCTCACAGCGTTCAACAGAATTCGCAAAATGCAGCGAAGCGTGTACGTGTGTGTGTGTGCAGCTCCCCATAACACTACGGCGGAGTCATAAACTCAATTTCATGCAAAACGCGAAGTGAAAATCAACAATTTGCGTTTGCCGCCCACGCTGAGCATATGCTAACATACACACAAATATATATATATGTACATACAAAAATACGCACGCAAGTGTGAAGTGCTGGAAAAATCGCTAAATTTACGAGCGCATTCATGTTGTGACTGCAATTGCAACAACAACAGTGTTGCATTTCCAAAATATACACTCAATGATTGCAACAATGTTCTTGTTTTATTGGTGGAAAAATAGTTACATATTTGTTGTTGTTACTTTAATTGTTGTGGTTATGATTTTCTTCCTACTGTTTTTTTCTGTTTTTGGTTTCCGTTGTTGTTGTTTCTTTTTAATGTGGTTGTTGTCATCATATTTTCTTATTGTCATGTTCTTAATGCTGTTTTTTGTTGTTTCTTCTTAGGACAATGTGTTTCTTCCTACTATTGATTTTTGTTGCTGTTTTCTTTTATTGTTGTTGTTTCCAATATTTTTGTTGTTAAATTTTTCTGTTGTCATGCTTAACGACTTATCTTTTTATTTCTGTTATTATTGTTGGTGGTGTTGTTGTTTCGATTGTTGTTATTTTTATACTCTCGCAACAATGTTGCTAACGAGAGTATTATAGTTTTGTTCACATAACGGTTGTTTGTAAGTCCTAAAACTAAAAGAGTCAGATATAGGGTTATATATACCAAAGTGATCAGGGCGACGAGTAGAGTCGAAATCCGGATGTCTGTCTGTCCGTCCGTCTGTCCGTCCGTCCGTGCAAGCTGTAACTTGAGTAAAAATTGAGATATCATGTAAAACTTGGTACACGTATTCCTTGGCTCCATAAGAAGGTTAAGTTCGAAGATGGGCAAAATCGGCCAACTGCCACGCCCACAAATTGGCGGAAACCGAAAACCTATAAAGTGTCATAACTAAGCCATAAATAAAGATATTAAAGTGAAATTTGGCACAAAGCATCGCATTAGGGAGGGACATATTTGGAAGTAATTTTTTTGGAAAAGTGGGCGTGGCCCCGCCCCCTACTAAGTTTTTTAAACATATCTCGGAAACTATTATAGCTATGTCAACCAAACTCTACAGAGTCGTTTTCTTCAGGTATTTCCATATACAGTTCAAAAATGGAAGAAATCGGATAATAACCACGCCCACCTCCCGTACAAAGGTTATGTTCAAAATCACTAAAAGTGCGTTAACCGACTAACAAAAAACGTCAGAAACACTAAATTTTACGGAAGAAGTAGCAGAAGGAAGTTGCCCCCAGGCTTTTTTTAAAAATTGAAAATGGGCGTGGCGCCGCCCACTTATGGACCAAGAAGCATATCTCAGGAGCTACTAGACCGATTTCAATGAAATTCGGTATATAATGTTTTCTTAACACCCTGATGACATGTACGAAATATGGCTGGAAATCGGTTCACAACCACGCCTTCTTCCAATATAAAGCTATTTTGAATTCCATCTGATGCCTTCTTTGTATAATACGAGTATAAACATTAGGAACCAATGATGATAGCGGAATAAAACTTTACACAAATACGGTATTTGAAAAATATGTAAATGACGGATAATGAAATCTCGATTATCACTTTACCATGCGAGAGTATAAAATGTTCGGTGACACCCGAACTTAGCCCTTCCTTACTTGTTTATTCTGTTGCTGTTATTGTTGGTGCTGTTAGCACGCATTGCCGGTGTAACCAATCGAATCGGGCAATAATGTTAAATCGACTCGAATGCAAAACACATACATCAACATACAACACGCACGCGCACACTTATTTAATACACTTATGTAAATATCGCCGTTATGTAATAATTTGCTAAGTATATATGTAAGTATATATGAACATTAAAAACAGTAAATAAATGAAAATGTTTTTCAACAAATTTGCAATTAATTTTATTACAAAAAAAACTGTGCTTACTTTTGGTCCCTCATAGAGGTTAAAGCCGGTCAAGTTTCATTGAAACGAACAAAGTTTTATTCGATTTCCCTTTTTCGTGCCTCCTTTCGCCTTTCGCCTTTAGCTTTACTGCATTTATCAAGTTTTCAAATAGTTTTATTTGGATATGAGCGCTTCATATTCGATTGTGTAGCCGTTATATTTTATTGGCAATTTTATGTTGTAGTGGTGTTGAAAAAACCCGTTAATAACTATGCTAAATTTTGCGGCCATTGAAGTGGAAAGTACTTGTAAAATTCATCGAAATAAATATTTTTAAATTGGCAGTAATTTACTTTTGGTTTGCCCCAAAGTGGAAATAGTTTATTATAAAGGCGAGTGCAGGCATGACGAGTCGGGGAAATATTTCAACTTTTTCAGGTAATTTTTTGTCGATCAGGAATGTATGAACACTACAAATATTTTTGTTTATATATACATAACTTATGCAAAAAGCACATTTTTTAAGTTCCAGCATATAGAATTGCCAATAGTTGAACTTTGGATTTTAACATAACCGCAAAACAACGCTACAACTCAGTTAAATCTCGTTATAGTTATTTCAGCACTCTTTCTATAGCTAACAGCAGTAGCAGGAGGTAAATCAGAACTTTAAGTCAACAAGTATTTAAATATCGTTAATCAATATTTTATACGAGTATACGAATTCAGCATTCACTTCTAATGGAAATTTTGAATCGATTACTCAATCTGTGCTCGCTGTTTTAGTCAAGCTTACTAACAGAAATCACTATACGAGTATTAATCATAATAGTGACGGGGAAAGGTAGAAACCACAGTTCATTACTTTTTAATACCGTATCTGTGTCAACCATACTGACTCAAGTCAATATATTAGGCTGGAGCGGGTTCACGTTCATTCATACTTTCACTAATGGATTTCGCGGAGACTTACGGATTTGTACAATTTAGGACGTTCTTATGGCTTATATTATACTTTAGGATCCTTATAACATTATTCGTCCAGTAAAATATGTTATGGGTTCGATTGTACTCGGATTGCAACTATTCAGGCAAAATGGTCCAAGTTAGGATTTCTTAGGGCCCGGACAGTCCTAACCCTTAAAATAGGATTTACAATATGATTGAAGTCGTTGGGTACAGAACAAATGCTAATTAAGGTACTTTTCATAACCAAATGTGTAAAATGTTTTGGAGAAGATCCAACTTCGATCGGCAGGACTACAGCCATTATCTTTCAAAAATACTATAAAAGAAGCATTGTGTGTTAGTCGGCAAAAGAAAAGCATTGCACAATCATCTTGGAATGGCTCAAGACAATGCATAATTTATTCCAAGAAGGACTAAACAACTTCCAGCGAAATCGATGATCTGGATTTAATGTAATTTCCTAAAAATCTACACAATTCATGGTTTCGTTAACGTTTCAATACAGATTGCGCTAAGAAGATAAATTTTGCTTTTAGGATACTTTGGACTTGAAGTAGTGCTTCCACTACAAAACGGTGGGCTCGCCAAAATAATCCACATCTAATGTTAGAAGGTAAAACGATTTTATTTTGTAAGGAATGTAGGCGATCGCCAAAAGAAGGGGTGGCGAAACAATTTAACTCCGCACAACAACGACATCAACAATAATTATAAGAGGGCTAACTTCAGGTGCAACCGAACATTTCATTCTCTTGCAACACGGTTCAAAGCCGGCTAAATACTATCAGGTTCTGGAGATATTAAAAACTGTAGCAAAAGGGTTCAACTTCGTAGTTAGACGAAATGATATTAACTTATTCGAAGGTCATAGACACCCTATGTTTTATTAATATATTTTACTTTCCGTCTGTGCAAATCATTCATTGGGGCCAAATAAACGGAAGAGTTGATTGCATTACTTTTGATATTGCTCAGTTGAGAGAAAGAACTTATTTTCAAGCAACTTTTTGACATAAAAACATATGTATATAAAGTAAAGTTAAACGGACGTTTCAAAATCGTCAGTTAAATGACGGCTAAAGCAAGTTTTCCTCCGATTGGCAAAAGGCATATGGTTCTTAAAAAGTAGTAGTGAAGACTCTCTTTCTTCAAAGTTTTTGGTACCTTGATTAGTTCTTCATTTTTATACTGGAAAGTGAAAAACGTGCTTTTTCTCTGTTTTACCCCATTGTCACACCGCAATGTAAGAATCTTCTTCTTCTTTACTGGCGTAGACATCGCTTACGCGAAGATAACCGAGTTCCGCTTGTTAAGTCAGTCGTTTCTTCTTTTTACAACGTGGCATCTTTTGGAAATTTTAAGTGAACCTAGGTCCTTCACCACCTGGCCTGTGGAGGTCTTCCTCTTCCTATGCTTCCCCCGGCGGGCATTGCGTCGAATTCTTTCTGAGCTGGAGTGTTTTCGGATGACTTGACCTAGCCAGCGTAGCCGTTGAATCGCTGAACTATGTTAATGTCGTCGCATATCTCATACAGCTCATCGTCCCATCAACACGCGAAGGACCATACATCTTTCGCAGAACTTTTCTCTCGAAAACTCGACTCTCGACTCCTCAGATATTGTTATCGTTCATGCCTCTGCACCATACAAGTATAAAAGGACGGGAATGAGTGACTTATAGAGTTTGGTTTGTTTTCTGTCAAGAGAGGACTTAATTTTCAACTGTCTACTCAGTCCGAAGTAGCATCTGTTGGCAAGAGTTATTCTGCGTTGGATTTTGAGGCTGACATTGTTGTTGCTGTTATTGATGATTCTAAGATAGTCGAAATTATCTACAACTTTGAATTTATGACTGTCATCAGTGACATGGGTGCCCAGTCGCGAGTGCGACGACTGTTTGTTTGATGACAGAAGGTATTTCGTCTTGCCCTCATTTACTGCCAGACCCATTTCTTTTTCTTCCTTACCCATTCTGGAGAAAGCAGAACTAACGGCGCGGGTGTTGAGGCCGATGATATCAATATCATCAGCATACGTCAGCAGTTGAACATTCTTATAGAATATTGTACCTACTGGGTTTAGTT
Source organism: Bactrocera tryoni (assembly GCF_016617805.1). Taxonomy (NCBI): domain Eukaryota; kingdom Metazoa; phylum Arthropoda; class Insecta; order Diptera; family Tephritidae; genus Bactrocera; species Bactrocera tryoni. The sequence continues at coordinate 46,230,459 of NC_052501.1, forward strand.
CTGCAGCTCAAATTATTTTTTTCAGCAAAAGATTGAAGAAGTCGCACGATATGGAGTCGCCTTGTCTGAAACCTCATTTGGTATCGAATGGCTTGGAGAAGTCATTCCAGATCCTAACGAAACACTTGGTATTGCTCAACGTCAGTTTGTTTTGCGGATATACCAAATTAAGACATCTCGGTATAAAGGAAGATCGTTTTTCTGCTGCCAAGAGCAGATTTAAAATCGACGAAGAGGTGTCTGTGTCGATTCACTTTTCACTGGTCCTCTCCAAGATTTGGCACATGGTGAAAATTTGATCAGTTGTTGATTTGCCAGGTCTAAGGCCTCACTGATAAGGTGCAATAAGTCTGTTGACGATGAGCTTTTATCTTTCACACAATACGCTAGATGGAACATTATACGCGATGTTGAGGATGTTTATCCCACGGTAGTAGATCACTCTTAAATTCCAAACGTAGGACATGCTTTCGTCCGACCATGTTCTACATACATGGAAACTGATGCATGTTCCTTATAAATTCTTCGCCGCCGTGTTTGAATAACTCGACCGGCAATTCATCAGCCCTCTCCGCTTTGTTATTCTTCAGGCGGGTATTTGCACGCATTTCGGCCTCTCTTTTTATACTCTCGCAACAAAGTTGCTAAGGAGAGTATTATAGTTTTGTTCACATAACGGTTGTTTGTAAGTCCTAAAACTAAAAGAGTCAGATATAGGGTTATACATATCAAAGTGATCAGGGTGATGAGTAGAGTTGAAATCCGGATGTCTGTCTGTCCGTCCGTCCGTCTGTCCGTCCGTCCGTCTGTCCGTCCGTCTGTCCGTGCAAGCAGTAACTTGAGTAAAAATTGAGATATCATGATGAAACTTGGTACACGTATTCCTTGGCTCCATAAGAAGGTTAAGTTTAAAGATGGGCAAAATCGGCCAACTGCCACGCCCACAAAATGGCGGAAACCGAAAACCTATAAAGCGTCATAACTAAGCCATAAATAAAGATATTAAAGTGAAATTTGGCACAAGCGATCGCATTAGGGAGTGGCATATTTGGACGTAATTTTTTTGGAAAAGTGGGCGTGGCCCCGCCCCCTACTAAGTTTTTTGTACGTATCTCAGAAACTACCATAGCTATGTCAACCAAACTCTACAGAGTCGTTTTCTTCAGGGATTTCCATATACAGTTCAAAAGTGGAAGAAATCGGATAATAACCACGCCCACCTCCCATACAAAGGTTATGTTGAAAATCACTAAACGTGCGTTAACGGACTAACAAAAACGTCAGAAACACTAAATTTTACGGAAGAAATTGCAGAAGAAAGCTGCAAATTCCAGGCTTTTTTTTGAATTGAAAATGGGCGTGGCCTCGCCCACTTATGGACCAAAAACCATATCTCAGGAACTACTAGACCGATTTCAATGAAATTCGGTATATAATATTTTCTTAACACCCTGATGACATGTACGAAATATAGGTGAAATCGGTTCACAACCACGCCTTCTTCCAATATAACGCTATTTTGAATTCCATCTAATGCCTTCTCTGTATAATATCTATATAGTACATTAGGAACCAATGATGATAGCGGAATAAAACTTTACAAAAATACGGTATTTGAAAAATATGTAAATGACGTTTAATGAAATCTCGATTATCACTTTATCATGCGAGAGTATAAAATGTTCGGTGACACCCGAACTTAGCCCTTCCTTACTTGTTTTGTTTTTATTTTTTTAATAAATAATGAGTAGAGGGGGCGACTTATAATCCGATAAGCGGTCATTGAGGACTTGGTTTATTTGGTTATTATTCTTATTGTGGTTTAGGATATATTATATATACATGCTATGCTTATTTTTTCAAAATTTGTAACCCACAGGTGCCCATTGCTACCGCAGTTACCTGTACCAAGTGACAGCTTTATATTTGAGTTAAGTGCTTTGTTATGACATTTCACTGATATAAAGATTTTCGAACGTTTGGGTGATATTAAACCGCATATATCAGCCAATGTGGGAGTTATCTCAATGAATCAGAAAGTGTGATTTACTCATAACAAAGTACTTTAATGAACCTTAGGGAACATTTTTTAGTATGGGGCATGCAAAACTTGATAAAATCGGGTCGATACTACCCCAACACATATGTATGTATCTATATACTACATATAATTCATTTTCATTTTTCCTACAAACCTTATGCCGAATATTATTTTATATGTGAATATAAAATTGCTTGGATTCCGATCCTCTGGTTAACGTCTTACACCTTACGATATTTCCCTGGTTTTGATTCCTGCAAGTTGCAAGAGTATGAAATGTTCGGTTGCACCCGATCTTAGCCCTTTCTTAATTGTTCCCTTAATGTTTGTTAATTTATCTCTCGTTTCCGACGAGTTTCATTCTACCACAAATTCCCTCCTTTTTTATCGGATTCTAGTCTTATGGCTACAAAAGTGAATGCGAGACAATGTCAAAAAGCATTGAATGAATGACAGTTATCCCGTTAGTTTCGAGCGATGTACCACAACCCATGGTACAAGGCTGTAACAACCTAAACGACGCTAGCGCAAGTCAACTTTCTAGATGAGATCATTTTGTGTATTGTTAAAAACAGTCTAACTAAAAACTAAATTTATAAGCGAAGATGGAATCCCTAACCGTCTTTATATTGTTTACGAATAAGGTTTGGCTTTTCGGTTTTCACTCTAAAAGACTTTCTATTCTTCTTATGTAGAAATGTTCCGTGGAACGAGCGTGTCTGTCTTTGCTTTAGAGCATAGCTAGCCGAAAAATGTATTTATGTTACCTATATGGAATATTGACTAATATGGATTAAACACCTTTGCTGTTAACTTCTTAAACTTATAGCATAAATCATATTCATCAGCTCCTATAGAGCAAGCAAACTATGAGTAAAAAAACAATAACAACAACTGTTAATTTCATTTAAAGTGCATTGCAGCAAAGACCATTGAGTTGACGTGAAAGCTCTGAAAACTCTCGCAACGCCAATGAAAGCAATGGATTTTGCAACAGTCCAGTATTTCAACCGTAGTCGGTCCGGTATATTGCTGGCAATTTTGTGGCCACATGGCGATAGACTCTTTAACGTCGATGGTGATGCTGTACCACGGCTGTTGATAGTGACGGCGATGGCGACGGCGTTGGTGATGACACTGAAAGGCGATTACTGTAAACGTCAAAGTGCAGTAATTGGAATTGAACAATGAAAGCGCCGTTGGAATGTTGGCAAAATTGTCAAGACGTGGCAGCGTGGTCATGTGCAACGGGTGTACGTGCAGCATTAGGCGTCATAATTTTGACTTACTAGTATGTTTAACTAAGTGATGAAAAATTAATTCTTAATTTAATTGCATATATAGAACCAGTGAAAACTGTCCGCACTCAGCAACTTATTAGAATATTATATGATTTTGTAAAAATACTCTGCATTTTGCTAAATCTTCCCCAAAATAAGGAACTAAAGATACGAAATGTATTCCGCGAGCACTTGGGTCAACACCTACCCTCTCCTACTTTTATCTTTTCTTATCGTACATATGTATATAAATGATCAGGATTTCGAGAAAAGTTGTAAGTGAGTGCCTGTCCGTCTATGCAATATACAATTTGAGGAAAAATTTAGATATATTAATGAATTTTGGTATACATATTCTTTAGAAAAAACAGGATGGGAGCACACCTGGACGCGATCGGACCACTGACACGCCCACAGAACGCTATTAAACAAAAATTTATAAAACGCCATAACTAAACACTAAATTAAGATATAAAATTGTAATTTGGCACCGGAGATCGCAGTAGGAAGTAGCTCTTGCTGGCTGAAAGTTTTTATACTCTCGCAACAAAGCTGCTAATGCTATACTATATAATATTTTGTTCACATAACGGTTGTTTGTAAGTCCTAAAACTAAAAGAGTCAGATATAGGGTTAAATATACCAAAGTGATCAGGGTGACGAGTAGAGTTGAAATCCGGATGTCTGTCTGTCCATCCGTCCGTCCGTGCAAGCTGTAACTTGAGTATAAATTGATATATCATGATGAAACTTAGTACACGTATTCCCTGGCTCCATAAGAAGGTTAGGTTCGAAGATGGGCAAAATTGGCCCACTGCCATGCCCACAAAATGGCGAAAACCGAAAACCTATAAAGTGTCATAACTAAGCCATAATAAAAGATATTAAAGTGAAATTTGGCACAAAGTATCGCATTAGGGAGGGGCATATTTAGATGCATTTTTTTTTTGGAAAAGTGGGCGTGGCCCCGCCCCCTACTAAGTTTTTTGTACATATCTCGGAAACTACTATAGCTATGTCAACCAAACTCCACAGAGTCGTTTCCTTCAGGCATTTCCATATACAGTTTAAAAATGGAAGAAATCGGATAATAACCACGCCCACCTCCCATACAAAGGTTATGTTGAAAATCACTAAAAGTGCGTTAACCGACTAACAAAAAACGTCAGAAACACTAAATTTTACGGAAGAAATGGCAGAAGGAAGCTGCACCCAGGCTTTTTAAAAATTGAAAATGGGCGTGGCGTCGCCCACTTATGGACCAAAAACCATATCTCAGGAACTACTGACCGGTTTCAATGAAATTCGGTACATAATATTTTCTTAACACCCTGATAACATGTACGGAATATGGGTGAAATCGGTTCACAACCACGCCTTCTTCCAATAACGCTAGTTTGAATTCCATCTGATGCCTTCCCTGTATAATATATACATTAGGAACCAATGATGATAGTGGAATAAAACTTTACACAAATACGGTATTTGAAAAATATGTAAATGACGGATAATGAAATCTCGATTATCACTTTATCATGCGAGAGTATAAAATGTTCGGTGACACCCGAACTTAGCCCTTCCTTACTTGTTAAAATATAGGCGTGGTCCAGCCATCTAGCCGTTAATGCCATAATATCTAAATTCGCTCAAAACAAATCACTTATGTTATCCAACCAACGCTGTAAAATTGGATGAAATCGGATGATAACCACGCCCACTCCTCATATAACGGTTCCGTTAAAAGTACGGTACTGTTAAAAGTACGATGAATCAATAAGTAAATATTCCAGAGATATTAAATTTTACACTTGATTGTTTCGGGATAAAACCTTGCCCAAATACATAGTGCGCTTAAATTATATCACCTTATAAACCAAAGCTGCTCAAATCGGACCAAAACTTTTCATATTGTATATCATATAAATCTATCATTGAGTGCCATCTGAGCACTAAAACCAGAGGTATTTTTAAAACCTTGTAATGTTGTTGTGTTACGTTGAACCAAAAGGGTACAAAGAGTGACGTGTGTTGGCTAATTTTATTCCATTTAATGCAATTTTTAGTTTATATTTCTGAAGAAAATTTATGGACATGTAAATATTTCATCCAAGTAAGAAATCCAGGAATATGAAAATCATAATTCCTTAATAATATAGAGATAATCTAAGTACGTGCAGAACCTAGTAAACTATTCTTCAAACTAACTCTTACAATCAATTTATTTACCGTCTCATTTTATAAAATGACTTAGCACATCCGAATTGTTTGCTGGCTCTATAAAAAATAGTCACGGTTACCATAGTCATACTCACCATTCAAGCAACCATTCTACGTGTTTCTTGTCATATTTTCTTTTCACGCATTCAGTGCCTATTAATGCAAATATATGTTGAAATCATTAATCAAAATTAAATAGCAATTATTGTATTCCAATAATCAAAGTAAAAGGGAAAGAATACTGAACGGAGATAAAATCAGCGAAGAACAAGGTTAGAAAAAAGAATCGCTTAACACGCACGCTCATTGTGGGAGTTAAAATAGCAATTAAAAGTGACTGTGTGGCTAACTGTTCAGCGGGCCGGTGACTGGTCTTGACTGCGGCGGTCAAATGGACGTGAATACAACGTTCTCTTATAGATCATTCGGGCTAAGCCGCTGTGTACAGAAGAAGCTGTGACGGCATAATTAAGATTTTATGATTTATAAAAAAGTCTCTCGGTAAGTATTAGACAGTACAGGCAGCCAGGCTGATGTGAATAATTATTGTACATATAATACATTTAATCTTCAATTGACTCAAAACGGTTTCCACGAAGCGGTCTTTGAATAATTTGTACTAATTAAAAACACCTGTTTGCGACAAAAAATTATCACCAACATTCTGAACGTTTCGGCACTACACATTTTTTCCGCACATAAAATTTAATGAAATTTCTGCCTTGACAAATTTCACTCATCATAAAAATCGCCGGATGCCCTTTATGTATTTCAGAAACAAATTTTAATGGGACATTTGGCATAGATGTCACTGACCGCCATACCAACATAGAAAAAAAATTTCGACAAATGGATTTTCGCGCGAAGTTTCAATTAAAAAGTCTTACTATTATTTGCTCACAGCATGCTAAAATTTTGTATTTGAATGGAATAAATAATTAACTCTGCTACTAAAAGAACGAAGATATTTTTACTTTTTTATACATTTCTTGAATACGGTCTGTCCTGATTGACAATATTTGAATGTGTGTTTTAGAAAAAAATTATCGATTAACAGTTTCTTAACCATATTAACCCAGTAGTGATCACTCCAAGTTAAATCAAATTCGTCTTTGTTTCCACTTTTATGTAGAGTCCATGTCTCATGTGTGCAATAACCAGGGTATTTATAGAAAATACACGCACTTTTGGCTTTTGTATTGATATAACAATATTCTATAGATTACTCGCATAACAATTAACTTATAATTACTAAAAAATTGTCAAAACGACTCCTAATAGTTCAAAGTACCTTAAGGTATATACCTTGAGAAATTTCATGACATTTAACAGTATTAATCCGTGTTCCTTAATCTAGATTCGTTTTAGATGCTATTACTAATTTGCCTGTCAGAAATTACTGCTTAGAGACTTTTTCAAGTACTTTAAGTGGTAAGATAGACTGAATTTGGACTCCGCTCCATAGCAATCGATTAATATACGGTACAGATTATAGAAGGAGGATATCAGTGTTCACTGTATAGCATTCATAAGCAACTTGAGGAGTTTGACGAAAAATTTATATAGATACTTCATTGTTATCGGCTAAAACTTATTCACAGAAATAATGATTTAATCTTACGTCAACGCGTTGCATATTACATTAAAATTAAAAATGTATTTTATCTTACCTAGAGCCTTAACTTTTAGTGCACTTGCTCTTGATATTTATAGCTCCATTTGACCGCGCTAATATACATATGTACTGTGTGTCATATAGCATGGACAACATTTCCCAATACAAAAGCATATGTTGTGCTTTATTTATTTAGAAAATTCTTTCGATCTAACCTTAATCAATTAACACATTTTGGAGCTTAAATGTATTCCACATTTATATGATATCTGAGGCATTTTCGAACTTACTTTAATACCTAAAGAATATTAAAAATCAAACGCTTTATGTGGGAGAGGAAGACTTTGTCAAACCTCGAACTTGGAATAACTGGACAAGGTCAAACATTCATCAGGAGCTATAAATTAAAGTCAGATTTATTTATACAAGAAGTAAAATAAAATATTGGGTAAGAAACTGTTTTCGATTAGATTTTAAGTAAAACAATTGATGAAAGTCAATACAGTAAGTAAACGTCTTAAAATTTGATTTGTCGGTACTTGTAGGACGCAGCGTAGAGAGGTCTACTCTAGACTGGAAAGGTCAAAAATAGTGGAAAGAGTTTTTCTTAGTACTTTAACATGAATAAAAGAACTTATTAGCTAACTTCTAATCTTTAAAAATTTAAGCGTCAAAAGGAGAATGTGAAGGTTTCATGATTGAAAGCAGAGAAAAAAATCGACTTCTTACAAGCTGTACTGCTGTAACTTCGAAAAACATGAAAGTATGTGAAATTTATTAATTAAAATAAGTCAAATGCGCACACTTCTGCTAAAAAAAACAGCAAATAAGACAAATGTATTCTCTCAACCCGCGCTATAAAATTGTATAGGAAGGAAAAAAGGAGTATTGTAAGTAAACCATTCAAAGGCCCATTTAAATTAATTTAGTGACAAGGGTGTCAACTGTCAGAAGTGAAGACACTAAAATACAGTTGCTATGTGCTTAGTGTTTTTGTACATATGTATGTATGCGCTTGCAAATGTCTGTATGTACATATGTAGACGAGAGAGCGAAGGCACACACGAATTTTAAATACGTCTAATTGAATAGAATCTATGTATTATAGATTGACTTGGTTCATGCAAATACATTCAAAAACATGCTTAAACATATATATATATAGTATATACAATTGCATACATATTTCTTTAAATAAACACCCGCTACTTCAAATCTCGCGGTGCATAGTTCGTGCGACACATTGGCGTAGTCCCTTGACATTGAAATGTACAACACTTGGGGATTACTAGTGAGCTACTAGAAAGAAACAATTTACATATATGTGTATGTGTATATGTATGTTTGTTACAGAAATGTCATTTAAAAGCAGTTCGTTGACGTTCGCGTTGCCATCAAATGTACTAACAGCAATGACAACATAATTAATTACACACGAAAACCTAAACTGCAGACTTTAATGTACTTGCAACATACATATTCACACAGATGTAGTAGTAGTTAATGAATAACATGCAACATGCAACTAATCCATGTATTTATTAAAAGATCAGAAATAGATATAGCGGCAAGAACATGCCACACTGGTACTTATATATGTGTGTATCGCTGCGGATTGCCTCGTTTATGTAATTTATAGCCATACAAATCTCCACGTAATCGTAGGAAAATCTATTTTTAGTCTCACATAGTATTAATAGTGTAAGTCTGCGGCACTTTACGCCCGTATTTATAAACAATTAAGTTTCAACAACGATTCTTCTTCGAGGCGCATACATTATTCCGTTAATCCTTTGGATTGAAATTTTTGATTTTTTCAGGCATTCGTAATGCTTCGTGATCTGTGGCATGTTGCTCTGTGGAACTTGTGCTCAATGCATATCACTTAAAATAAATGAAACTTGGAATTTATAAATACATATTTACATACGTATTCAACCTTTAAGTATATTTATATATTCCACCAGGCCCTAGCGACACAATGGCGCAATCATACCTTGAACGTGGCTCTAAAAACTTGGTCTCAACAGACAATAACATAATGAATGTTTTTCCAATCACCTGTACAGTTTTGCTTTTAAGAATACTGAAAAGTGGACGGTGATAGCAAGCCACCTCAATCCAAGCAAAATAGGAACTCTATTTTCAGTTTAAACACTACAGCTTTCAGGTTTTGAATGATATGGATAACATTAAATCCATGAAAACCTTTTGCCTGCTGGTCTTACAGAATATGTTGTAGCTCTTGGGCAGTCGATGTCGAATCCCCAAATATCGCTATCAGTAGAAAACACGTTTTGGTGCTGATTGCAAAAGCTGAGTGATTCTTGGCCATAAGGGCTTCTCTGTTACAGAAAGCCGGTCATATTACCGAGAGCATATACAAATCTCAAATCTTCTAACTGTAGATTTCAAAACTTCCACTGTACTTATCCCTAATACATCTTTGTTGAAGAATAATACAATTTATATGCATTACGGCTGAATCTCAAAATAATATTTAAGGGTTCTAAAAAGTTGGGTAGATACTGACCAAAATTCACTGGTACTGTGCGAGTCCAATCGAAAGCCGGATTGACATTATTTCTTTCAGTGAAATTTCTATGATATATATATGGACTGCAATACCACTCAAGTTCTCAGAAGACACCGACAGCTGTAGAGAACCAAATATGGTATTTAGGAGTTCTGAATTATAGCTATCCGTGGGATCTGGATTACAGGGCCTACTTCTTTTTACAGATATTTAAATAAACTGCGCGAATTGTTCATTGGAGACTACTGAAACTACAAACATTTATTAAAACCGAAAATTCTTAACCCAATAAGCAATGTGATCATAGCTTTTATTTTAAAAAGTAAAGAGCTTCACTAAATTTTAGGCACGTTTTATAAGTTAGGCTTCTTTCGAGTGTAAGTTGATGTTGAAAAGGCGGGAATTGTCTCAGCAACCAAAATCAGCAATCTTCCCAGCTCTGACAGTACTTAAATAGGTGACTGATGATAGAAAGTGGGAGAGGAAGTCGAGAACATATCTTTTTGTCGAAAATAGAGTAATTAGCCTTTCTGAATTTCAGTTACCTAGCAGAGCAGAAAAACGAATGTTGGTTTACTAGAGAATCAACTTCAAATGCTCAGGCTACAACTCAGTACCAGGTCTTGAAGACCTTGATATTTAGTGTTTTATTCAGCTATCATTCTTCTCTTGATTCTTCCAACAGCCTACAGATAGAAAGTCTAACTTAAATGCTATAACTCTAAGAAGTTAGTTGAATATTTAAAATTAAATGTCATTTCTTTATTATTTTTATATTTTCACCATTAAGTCTATGAAAATTGCACCAACTGAACCCTTTTCAGTTTCGCTATCACCGAATCCTTCCAGTATCCAGTATAACCTGTCAAATCGCGTGCATTGTTTACATTTCACCCGCTGACATAATAAATTTCAATAATTTATTTGTTTTTGATAAAACTGTGAAAGAAGTGGCTGCGAATTGCAGATGTATTGAAGGGCACGCCGATTGCCACAAATAACTTTTAGAGGTAAGCAACGTTATTGCATAACAATATCGATGATGTCTGCACTAGAATTTTAAGTTTAAGCGGCGGCAATAAATTATAATAGTTGTGCCATTTATTATAAGGAGAAATATCATTGCGCACATTTTTTCGCTGAATTATTAGACGCCGCCAGTGATGCTTATGTAAGGGAGCGAGCAACCGGCTGCCGCTTTGCGAAATAGACGCTTGGAAAAATAGTAAAAGAGGTACAATGGCAAATATTTTTGGGAAGTAGAAAATGCTACGACTAAACAATAGCACTGGAAGGAGAGCTCTCTTCTATTGAAGCGCCCGCTGCAGCCGCCAACCAAATACGCCAGTGATTTCTGTCTCCTTATTGCCCGGCTGCTGTTGCATTAGCAAAGAAAGCTGAGAAGCGAAGAAGAAGAGGATGTCATACTGCTCATCGCACTTACGATACCGTCAAAGCACTGTAACACAATAACTTTTTGGGGCCAAATTATGAAATTCGTGAAACTCGTTGCTATTTTGCCTCCTCTACTCTTTGGTTTCGATTGTCTATGCGAATTGCGCGTTCTGCTGCAGTGGAGAGTCATAATGGCACATTTTACGTAACATTTGCATTTAATAAATTATAATTTGCAATTTGTCGATTTCGGTCCGTTGCCGCCTGCGATTCGTGCCACAAATTGTAGAATCGCAAGCGATCCGAATCTGATTGTGGCACCAAACAAAGAATCTAGCTAAACGTAGAGCGTGCGCGAATCCATTTACAGTGAGACCATAGAGACACCAAACAAAAAGTGAACAGGTATAGTAACGTCTGAATATCTCCCACTAAAGGCTAATATGAAATTTAGGATAAGGACTTGAATATCTACTCCTTTAAAGTCGATCATGATTAACCCATCAGAGTCTAGCTGAAGCTCTAGGATGGTGACCTAAAAGAAAGTTAACACAACTGCAATAATTTAAAAATTAGCGCTCAATTGATCATTTGAAGTATAGATTGAAAAGCGTAACGCGATGTCCAGATAAAACCAAGTTTAATCTCTGATCCTAAAAACCTCAAAAGCAGTTTTTTTTTTTCAAATAATAGAGGAATCCAATCGAGCACCTATCTATGGAAGACGCTTAAATTTTAGGCGATTGGAAATCGAAAATCCACTTTAAATATAAATGGATTAATTTGCATCTGTGAATGTATAGCTAAAGCCTCTCTCTGAAGATAGCCACCATTAAACCAACAAATGACCAAAAATCCCTTCTACGGACCACCCTATACAGTAAGCATTATCAATACAATGCTTACCGCGGCAGATGCACTGCAAGCATTTGTGGTATCGTGAGCTCCAGTTTTTCAGTTTAATCACTCCTCTTCGTCAGCCTCCTAAGAAAACCCGTTCTTCCTAAAGCTTTTATACATTTTCACAGAAACGTGCAACACGCTCTATGCTGCAACAAAGCGTACACTTACAACACACAGAAAGCGCTTGCTGGCATCTCAAGCGGCAGTTCATGACTCCCTCGCTGCATTGTAAGTGAGCATTGAAAATTGTACATCAACAAGTAGATATAGTAAAAAGCGAAGCAGACGAAGACAAGCCTTGCAGTGATTTCTTACATCACCGCAACAAATCTGGCTGATTGCAATCGGACTTTTTGTTGCCTTCGATTTTCTGCTTAATTTATATCAGTCATTGACGGAAATGACAATAAATATAATTGCGCCGTAAAATGCTGTGCAGCAACAAATTTCGCTAACCGTTAAGTTCTCGAGAGGTGGTATATGTGCATACTTATAGACACATTTTCCTACGAACACATCTGCTTACGAGCCTGGGAATAAATTTTTTATTTAATTTTTTATACGGCATTCTTTTAAGTAGATCAAACAAAAAAGAAATGTAGGTGATTTTTATCTAGATGACAACACAAACCGTTATCGCATGTCATGCAAATCGCAATGTGATGTTTCCGTGCTGAAAGCAATACGCTGTTGAACTAAAGACAATAAAGTTAAAGCCAAAATTCATTTTGATGAATAGAAGATCGGACATTGAATTAAGATCCAGTAAGTTCTTTATGAAATTATTTACCTGAAAAAAAAAACTAATAGGATTTTAAGGTTTAAAAGAACTGCGGTTGAGGAGGGAAAAATGCACCAAACTATTCTCTACTTTTTCTTTTTCGAAAATTGCGGCCACAGCTGAAGTAGGAGGAAACTATACAGTGTTTGGAGGGAATTATTTAAAATAGGAACTATCAATGTGATATTGCTCAAATATTGCAAAATAACAACAGAGGAACTGCTGAATAAATGCACGATAAGGAAATTGCAAGAAAAGTAGGTGTATTATATACTCTGATATAGATTAATAATAAAGTAGATACTATAGAATAAGCCGGAAGGGACATTTAACAAAAGTGTCAAAACAACTCGAAGAATCTTATGAGCTTTGAAAGTTGGACTAAATTACGATTTCATTTAACAGTCAGAAACTTGTTTCTTCATCCTCGTCTCTATGATAAGGCTATGTCGGTTCTGGCTACCTCTTGGCTTACTCGGTTGTTACGAAACTGACCGTGTTCTCACACACAATGAATTAAGAGATATTCAGTAACTGAATCCAATAACTTTAAAAAATTGTTCTGTCTAATCCACATCTATAATGATAAAGATATAATTAAATTCCCTCTATAAGGTTATAAAGAACTGCACAAATCATTTTTCTTAAGAGTATTTTTTTTTATTTTGCGGAAGTCTGGGTAAGGCTACCAACCAAAGAAGATTTTTCTACTACCATAACTTGTTGAAAGTTCTTAAATTATTGCACATTCAATGCAGATTTTTAAAAGACCCCAAAAATCTAAAGTAATTTCAAATATATTTGTATAATTTTCAACCGATTTTTCGTCTTCTTCAAGCAGTTTGCAAGCTTAAAGCATAAGTTTTCAAAGTGAAACAGAGAACACCGGGGCTAAATATAATTGTAGAAATTATATTTTTTAAAACAAAATAATTTTTAAACTCTGAACAGAGTGTATTAAATTTGACACGAAATATTTAACATCCAGCAGAAAACGTCGTAGACTCTTTAAAATACAATTATAAATTATCCGCATGAGAAGATGAATCGATTTAGTCATGTCCGTCTGCCCGTCCATATGTCTGTCTTTTCATTTTTTAGACATAATGTGATGAATTTTGCAGTATGAATGTGCGCACTCCCCTCTTAAAGAAGGGAATTCGGACTAATTAGCCCCTGACTTTCGGGGATAGCGTTCTCTTTAAAAGTATTAAATAAACTACATCAGTAACACACAATATTGATGAAACCATTCGCAGATGAGCATCTTCAAACCATTAAATCCTTTTCCACCGAATTAACTGTTTTACGACAATTATTTTTGGGTGAGCGCTAAACATAAATCATTCAATGGGTTTATCGAAATCTAAACATCGAGTCATCAGTTCCATGGAAATATCTATACCAGGCTGTCATGAAACGTATTATTACTGCCGATTAGTCCTGGATCTATGCTTACGACACGGAAACTGATCCTGAAATGATCTTAATCAAAGTAGCAAAGGTGAGGCGAGGCCGAAAAAACCACGTCAAAGCAGGTCAAAAATCAAGGGGTCTTTCCGACCGGCCAAACTGTCATCAAGTAATACTATTTGAGTGTTATGCGAAGCTATTCGTAAAAAGAGGATGACATCATAGGCAGATAGCTCTTGGTTTTTCCCCATTATAATGTACCGTCGCATACTTTTTCGGCAAATTTTCAAACAATATCGTAGCAAACCATCGTATTCGTCTGATTTAGCTCCAGGTCATTTCTGGCTATTCAGCAAACTCAAACGACCGCTCCGGGAAAACAGGAAATTTTAGTTCAATTTTCATCAAACTTGAATCGCTACATTCATTCAAATCTACTCGGCAAATTGACTTTAACTACTGTTTCGAGTATTGGATAGATTTTAAAAAATAAATTAAGACTTTTAAAATTATGAATAAAGTCTTACTATTTTTGATCATATATATGTATGCACATTTGTTTTAACAACTAGTGTACTGATGCTTTTAAAATATAAAAGATCTAAAAAATTGGCGTTGTCAAAAAGAAGTTGAATTGAATTAATTTGAAGTTGAAATTTCCCGAAAACCAAATATTTCCAGATCTTAGAAGTTTTATGCAAAACAAGATTGAAAGAATTAGGCAATATTGATTTCATTGTTGACATAAATCGGTGACTACATACATTTTTACAGATTTTAGATCTCGCTGCGAAGCTAAAGTTAACAAACGCGTTGGTGAATTCGCCGAAATTTTGTCGGTATGAACTTCACTAGATTTCATGATTTCCAGCATGCCATACACATACCTACATAATTACGTATACTGCTCTCTTCTAGTGTGTTCCAATTTTGTTTCCTCCAAACGGGCTTAGTAGCCGCGTCTGTTGGCATGTTTTAGTTTTCGCTTTGGCATAACAAATTGAACTAGTTTCTGCAGTTTCCAACTGTTGAGGCTGAGCTTTTGCGCCATTTTTATGGCATGTTCTTGTGTATATTCCGCTTTTGTTCTTATTTGATTTCTTTGACGTTTGCAATTTGCAATAGTTCGAAATACAGAGTGGTTGAAAGATTGAATTTTAATTCACATAATTCACAACATGTAGAAAACTTATGCTTGGACCACTTAGTAAGCTAACAAACTGAAGGTTGTTTAGCTGAAAGGGAGAATTGTGATCGAATGAAGAGTTCGTGAGGTCCGTAAGGTTGATTCGCACTGAAGAGAACGTCTGCTATTGGTAAGAGCATGTGACTTAGTCTGAGAACAACTACGCTTTTTATTGTCTATCGGCATCCTTGGTTTGGGATATCTTGATGCAAACTATAAGTAATTTAAGTCATCGCTCTTGATTTTAGCGGATTAGTGCGCCATGAAAGGCAAATTCGGTAATCGTTCCGTCGATCGGTCGAAGAGAAGATCACTACAGATCTCGGACTTAATGCTGATTGACTTCTGGTGGCTTGTCGGAGAAATCGCGTGTTGTTATGTGAGCAAATCATTGACGCATTCAAGCTGTTCGACAATAAACGCCATTTGTTGAACTCCAGCTATGAAAGGAATATGGTAGGTGTCTGTTTGGCAACAATGTCTAACACGACAACAAGAATTAGTAAAACGAATGCTTTCAAACTGTTTTTTACCAAGGCCACCCTATATCTATACCAAGAACTTGCTTTTGTTATTGCTGATTTTAGTTTTCAGCTGTTTTGTGGTCGCTATTTATTTTTATCGACCTTAAATTGCATGCCAACTTTCTATTCGTGCATTTGCAAATGCTTTTCTTTTAACGCGCCGTCAACAAATTGAAAATTTGTTCAGCTACAACAAGAGTCCACCCAATAACAGTAATAACAACAAAAACAAGCAAAGAACAACAAATAAAAGAATCCAAAAAAGTGCATTGAAGTTTTAATTTTTAGCAGTCAACTAAGTGCACCCGCTGCATCACAGCAAGAGTGAAAGGCGCGGTTTAACAGCAACGTCAAAAACAATAACACCAACATTACAAGGAAATGAAATGAAAGTCAGCTGACCAACTTCATGTTAACACTTAACCACTTACCTTGCCACATCAGCTCCTAATCTTAAGTCGTTAGTCATTGGTTTGGTGTTGCAGTAAAAGGCAATTGCAATTGTACTGTTTGTGTCTTTCGTTGCATTGCTTTTCTGGTATTTTCCGCTAATTGCTGCATTTCGTTATGCTGAAAGTGCATTATAAGCGTAGAATATGGTACTTAGAAGTGAGTTTTTGTTAATTGCATATTTACTACTTCGAAAAATTAGTTGCACAACTTAATAATTGTCAAAAAAAGAGAATGAATTATTAAAATTTGCTAATACAAATAACGGTACTTCCATAAAAATTTTAAAATTTGTTACATATTTGCACTAAGTGTTTTTAAACAATAACTGATTGAAAGTTATCCAAAATTATACAGTTTAATGATTTATTGACTGTTTCAGTTGCTATTTTCTTATTTATCAGCAGATTTGTATAGTTTTCTTGATAAATCTCAAGCGTATTAGAGTCGATTATACTTGGCGAATAGAAAGATATATGTTTAGTTTATTAAGGAATCCTCTCATGGTTGCGGTGTAATCTATTTAATGATCTATTCATTAATCATCCTCCACAATTGTCCAACTTTTTGACTACTCCGCTTTACGAAGTTGCTGTTGGTGAGGTCACAGGTGCAAGCGCTCCATGACGCCCACTATCATATTACTCAACTTCCTCTGCCCTAAATGCAAAAGAATTTGTGTCGTCGAGTATTCATTAATTTGGTTTGTTTACCAAACATCTCCACGACAAACCTTTCCCCAAAAAATGGTTTCTTCACTGGGACAGAGTGATGACATAGCTAGACTGTACTCATACTACTTCTCGATACTCCACTACATACATACATATTCTTTAATTGACTGCTAAGCGAACTATTACCGCGCGTGTATTGATATCATAATAAAATACTGTATACTTGGAATGTCGAGCAATTTATCAACTTTTTATTTATATTGTACCACTTCAAATTTCAAGCGATTATATCAACATATATGATACGCTGATGGCGTAACACTCAGAAGGCGACGGCGAAGACTATTAAACTATTTTGGGTTGTTCACTAAGTATTTTAGTCTTTTTAGTGCAATTTAAACACGAGTTTTTATTGTGTACATTATTTTAAGAAATTATATATTCTACGTTCTATATTATGATTTAAGGTGAAGGTTCCCCAATCAAAAAATTTAGCAGAGATCGGAACACGTATGTATTAGTCCGAAGGTGCAAAGTCTGCACAATATGGTGAGTGTGGTGGTAGAACAAAATCATCAGTCAATAAACTTGTATGAACTCAAGCATTATCCTAGTAACACCACACTTTTTCTATTGATCAAATCTGGCCTCTTCTGTTTGAGTTCTACTCAATTTGTTCAGCTGATCACAATACACTTTGAAATCTACCAAACAACCATCCTAACCCCTTTTTAGTGATTATCAGCTATCAAAGTGCTTTGAGCTGGTTTATCCTCTTTAGACTGTGATCTCTTGTACTTTATATTCTTGCAAACAGTCCACTTTTTGTCGCCAGTAACAATACGGTTCAAAAATGTATCACTTTTTCGGTAAGCAAATCACATTGCCTCTAGTTGTTATTGAACGATTTGCATCGACCAATGACTTTATTTTATCTACATACATCAGCTTCAAGAGTCTTTTCATGATGTGTTGCATTCTCAAGATCGAAATTGCCGGAACGAAATTTCGCAATTTCGGCATTGGCGTTTGGTCAGCAAGTTTTTTCCGTACACATCACATAATTTTCCCTTGCTTGAAAATAATCTAAACACTTTTACGTAAGTTGCCTTTTGCATTTCGGGGTTGCCAAATCCTAGTAGCTAAATGCAACTCACAAATTTACTGTTCAGTTAGACATTTTTGATCTTATACATACTCAGGACGTTTTGACATTCTAACGCTATTTGTGTTGTTTGCAGTAACTTAAAATATTCATCTCGGCCAACAAACGGAATGAAATCGTGATTATTTTTTACAACTTTCGACATGGATTAACTCATCAAAAGTGCATAGATGGACTCAAATCGTTGATTCTACACATTTTTGTTAAAATTAAAAAAAAATAAAGGATTTTTAATTCAAATTTTTACTATTTGAGTTTAAGTTTAACGTAAGTTTCAATAAAATGAGTGAAAAACAGTAAAAATAAGTGATTTATTGGAAAATAACACCATTTACTGCAAACTAAGTAGCGTTTCCAATTAGTTGTCAACAGCTGTATATAAATGATCTGGATGTTGAGCTGAGTCGATTTAGCCATGTCCGTCTGTCCGTCTGTCCGTTCATCTGTATATATACGAACTAGTCCCTCAGTTTTTAAGATATCGTTTTGAAAATTCGCAAACTTCATTTTCTTTTCAAGAAGCTGCTCATTTGTCGGAACTGCCGATATCGGACCACTATGACATATAGCTGCCATGCAAACTGAACGATCGGAATTAAGTTCTTGTATGGAAAACTTTCTCATTTGACAATGTATCTTCACAAAAGTTGGCACAGGGTCTTTTTTAAGATAATGATGTAATATACGAAGAAATTGTTCAGATCGGTTTACTATAGCATATAACTGTCGTACAAACTGAACCATCGATATCAAGTTCCTGTATGGAAAACTTTTGCATTTGACAAGATATATTTACGAAATTTGGTATAGATTATTTTCTAAGGCAACAATGTAATCTCCGAAGAAATTGTTCAGATCGGCTAACTATAGTATATAGCTGCTATACAAACTGCATAATCGGAATCAAATGCTTGCATGGGAAACTTTCTCATATTGTTCATAGAAAAATTGTAATATCGGAAGAAATTGTTCAGCTCGGCTGCCATACAAACCGAACGATGGGAATCAAGGGCTTGTATGGAAAACTTTCGCATTTGACGTGGTATCTTCACGAAATTTGACATGGATTACTCCTTAAGGTAATAATATAACCTCCGGAAAAATTTTTCAGATCAGATTACTATAGCATATACCTTCCATACAAACTGAACACATAGTTACCAGAAGAAATGCACCTGTGAAGGGTATATTAGCTTCGGTGCAGCCGCAGTTAACGTTTTTTCTTGTTTTTATAAACAAACACATTCATGATGAATACTAAATGATTTCTTATGTTTATTTATTGGGTGCATAATAGTTAAATAAATTGTTGAAATTATACGTAAAAAAATGTCCCTTACGATGTCCACGAATGCGGCCGCAATTTTGATCTGAACCAAACATTTCAAAAAGTTTTATGTCAGCGTAACGACTAACTCTTTTTTTAATGTAAATTTCTCCGTCGATAACCATAGGATACTGTTGTCATACAAGTTGATCGATGAAAACCAAGTCTATGCATGGACAAGATTTTATTAGACAAGACATCTTAACGAAATTTGAAAACTGTTCAATCAAAATAAAGATGGAAGTTTTCATATTTATGGTTAAGAATTGTACGTGGGAATAGTGGAGATTTTTTTCTGGGTATGTTATATTATTTACATTGAGACAATCTTCGAAAAATCATACACTTTGCTTTAAATCAGATTTCACTTACAAATATAGTTCAGAGACAGTTAGTATTAGGACCATGTCGTCCACAATCAAAATCATCAAATCAACAATTTTCTTCACGATGTTACAATTTTATAATTATGGTATCAATAGTAAGAACCAAGAGTTTCGCTAATATCTTACTATAATTCAGCGTATCATCTGTTGAGGGATTCTATATATTGTATTACATATAGATATATTTTTTTATTTTTATTTTGTCGGCAGAAGTTGAAACAAACAAGTTCAAAAAATTTAAATTTGTAACTTATAAGCTAAATATAATATGAGACATAACTCCATCTATTACTCGTAAAGTGCTCATTATCGTTCATTATTAGATTTGGTACTTTCTGCTTCAAAGTGGAAGAAACCAACTTCCTTCTTCGCTATAGATTCACATAATCACTGGCCCATGGCTTATAAAAGAATCTCTGTAATACTCATAACGGTAAACGTTGCACCTACATATCTGCGCTTTTGCGAAACAACAGTAAGCTGCACTAAAGCTTGCAAAGCAATGCGTGCGTTAATTGTTGACAGCAATTCTTATAAAGCATAGATATGGTACTACACTGCAAAGTATGCACTCAGTTAAATTCAGTAGCGAAATGATAAAGAAAAAGTCCATACATTCGACGAATGAAATGCAAGCAATTTGCCTCCGCGGCGGTTCATTTGGTGTCTAACGGTGTGTGTGGGAGCATAAGTAGGAAAAGCTTGTGAAAATGCGCAGCTGTATTTACATTTAAAATGTCAATATGCGGACGCGACCAGCATATTAATAGGTACAACAACAAAAACGCATTTTTAAATGAAAAACTTCAACTTTTTGTTGTTGATTTCAATGCTCTTTCCAGCAATTTCAATGTGGACGCATTGCAGTTGTTTATAAATATGTGTGAAAGCTACGTACTGCGTGTTTGTGTGTATATTTCATATTTGAATAATTTAAAGGCTCAAAAACTTTCTACAAATTTATATATTGAGCTTTTTATGCATAAATATGTATGGACTGATAATATATGTATATATGTATATATAACAACAACAATACGTTATTTGCAATTACTTTGCATTCGTTTAAAATAAGTAAGAAGCAGTCATCCGTTCACTGCCCTTTGGCATTATTTAAATTTTCAAATAAAAATTAGGAAAAAATTCCAAATATGAATATGCTGCAGAACTAAAATAATGAAGTCGGTAAATTGGGTGATGGGCAAATGTGCAATGTAGGACTGTCAACAGTGTGTTGCATTTAAGCCAATATTGAAGCAACAATAAATGTGAATCGAAAACTAATATCCCGTCAAGCTGATCACTTTATAGGGTCTCCGTCGTTTTCTTCTCTGTGCTACAAATGGTTCGCGAAAAAATAAATATACTCTTCTCAGGATATTAAAATATAGTTTATGCTAGCTTTTTGTTGGCATATAAAAATTTAATAAGTTTGGTAGAAAATACAATCGGATTTTACAATTAATTTATTTGCATTCAATACTAGAGGAGGGAGGATGTAGTCATGTGTAGAAGTTCACGCAAGTGAGGAAAGTTCTCTGATCGCCATTCACTTGGGAGTGGCCAGAAACGATTCTTTTACACATGGCTCAAGCAGCTCACAACTTCCGGTCTTTGACCAAGTATCCTCTGGGTAGCCTAAGAACATCCATTCGAAGGCGAGGTAAAGTGAGAAGGAGAAACATCCCCTACATTGGGTTGTGCGCTGGGTTTGGGACCCGCCACGTAAAAAGCCTCCCCGATGAAAGATTACCAAGTGCCTCGGATGAGAGACCCTCCTTTTGATGACGACCATGGCAAAGAAAATAACCATTACGATTTGAGGGCAAGCACCTGAAATGTTCGCTCCCTTAATTGGGAAGGTGCCGCTGCCCAGCTGGTTGATGTCCTCGCGAAAATAAATGCTGACATCACTGCCGTCCAAGAAATGCGATGGACGGGACAAGGACAGAGACGAGTAGGTCCTTGTGACATTTACTATAGTGGCCATATAAAGGAACGCGCTTATGAGAGCTGCCTCCGCCACGATGTCAAAATCGTGCTTAGCGACTTTAACGCCAAGGTGGGCAAAAAAAGGTATCTTTGGCACTACGGTCGGTAAATTCAGCCTCCATGATGAAACATCCCCAAATACGGCTGTGTAAACTGACGTTGAGGCTGATTGACTTCGCCGGGGCTCGAAATATGGTTATCTGTAGTACTAGATTCCAGCACAAGAGGATACATCAAGCTACCTGGCTGTCTCCGGCTCGAAAAGCCACCAACCAGATCGATCATGTTCTGATAGACAGAAGACACGTCTCCAGGGTTCTAGACGTGCGTACGCTCCGTGGTCCTGACATCGACTTGGACCACTATCTTGTTGCAACCAAGATTCGCACCAGCTTCAACAAACACAAGGAAGGTTCGACGTCGAGAAGCTGCAATCACAACAGACAGCCGAACGATTTTCTACTCGGCTTGCACTCCTGCTCTCTGAGAGCACTCGTCAAAAACTCGGTATAAAGGAACTGTGGGACGGAATTTCAAACTCCTTACGTACAGCTGTAACCGAAACCGGAAAGTGCGAAAGAACAGCTGGTACGACGAGGAGTGCCGTGTCGTAGCGGAGAGAAAACAGGCTGCCTACCTCGCAACGTTACGATCGACCACTGATAGCGAGAGTTGAAGAGGGAAGCGAGACGCATTTGCAGACAGAAAAAGAAAGAGGCCGAAAGGCGTGAGTACGAAGAGCTTGATAAGCTGGCCGACAGGGGTAATGCTCGAAAATTCTACGAAAAAATGCAGCGGCTTACAGAAGGTTTCAAGACCGGAGCATACTCTTGTAGAACCCCCAAAGGTGATCTAGTGACCGATGCCCAGAGCATACTTAAAATATGGAGGGAACACTTCTCCAACCTGCTGAATGGCAGTGAACGCACAACGCCAGGAGAAGGCGATCCCGATTCCCCAATCGATGACGATGGAGCAGACGTTCCATCGCCCGACCATGAAGAAGTTCGAATAGCAATTAACCGCCTGAAGAACAACAAAGCGGCAGGGGTCGACGGATTGCTGGCCGAGCTATTCAAACACGGCCTCGAAGAACTGATAAGGAGCATGCATCAGCTTCTTTGTAAAATATGGTCGGACGAAAGCATGCCCAACGATTGGATTATAAGTGTGCTATGCCCTATCCATAAATAAGGAGACCCACAATCTGCGCCAACTACCGTGGGATTAGCCTCCTCAACATCGCATATAAGGTTCTATTGGACGTATTGTGTGAAAGATTAAAGCCCATCGTCAACAAACTGATTAGATATAGAGTTAAATCATTTATACATATCATAAATTAATGATCAGGGTGACACCTTAAAGTATAAAAAGTCAACCAGACAACCGGAATCTGGTAGGGACAGCAAACCGCGCAATATTTTTTGCCAATCTTTTGACATTTCTCTTCACTAAGGTTTACCATTTCATCATGAAAAGATATACGATCCAATATTAATCCAAATTCCTATAAAAGTTCATTCGATGTCATTATATATAGAACTCGATCACTTCTTGCCGAATTTGAATTGTATCTTACGCGTTGACCGATACTTTCGGATAAAAGTCAACTATAGATACGGGGTCGAAATATTCGGCACATAGGGGCTTGAAGAGTTTTTATTGAGTTTGGAAAACTTTTGGTCATGAAGTGGAGTACTCTAAAGGGATTGTTTATGCAAAATTCTGTTTTGTTATATTAATTACTTCTTGATTTGTATACTGGAAATTGAAAGAATCAAACGGATTTTAAAAATGTGCTGTATGGGAAGTTGGCGTGGTTATAGTACGATTTTAATTTTGTAGAATGCAACGTATCCAATTTAGGTCGGTCTGTCGGGTTCCGAGATATGTAATTTCTCCAAAAACAGGGTGGAGCCATGCACAACGTCCAATTTTCACACCTCGCTCCCATATGTAAAGCCCACTCATACCATCTAGGGAGTGAAATTATTTACTGATTTATAGCGCTTTAATTACTTTTGAACAGTACATTTGTATGGGTAGGGAGCGTTGTTATTTTCCGATTTCATCCATTTTCACACCGTCGCTAGAAGTTCTTATAATATTTGCGCTGAGCAAATTTGATGCAGTAGCATTACTAACTTAGAAGATATGTAAATTAAACATATTAGAGGGCGGAGCCACGCTCATTTTTTCGAAATTTTTTTTTTCACAGGTTCCCTGTGCAACTGCGATCTCCGATATTTTAATTCAGTTCTTTGCCTTTATAGGTTTTCGGTTAACGACGATTTGTTGGCGTGGCAGTGGTCCGTTTACGTCCAACTAAGAACTGCATATGATTGGTGATTATGTGGTGAATGAAACCCGGGGAAAATTTTTTTGGTATGTGGCATGATACTTCTTCTTCTTAATTGGCGTAGACACCGCTTACGCGATTATAGCCGAGATAACAACAGCGCGCCAGTCGTTTCTTTTTTTCTCTACGCCAATTGGATATTCCAAGCGAAGCCAGGTCCCTCTCCACATGATCCTTCCAACGGAGTGGAGGTCTTCCTCTTCCTCTGCTTCCCCCGGCGGGTACTGCGTCGAAGACTTTCAGAGCTGGAGTGTTTTCGTCCATCCGGACAACATGACCTAGCCAGCGTAGCCGCTGTCTTTTAGTTCGCTGAACTATGTCAATGTCATCGTATATCTCGTACAGCTCATCGTTCCATCGAGTGCGATATTCGCCGTGGCCATAAATCTTTCGCAGAACTTTTCTCTCGAAAACTCGTAACGCCGACTCATCGGTTGCTGTCATCGTCCAAGCCTCTGCACCATATAGCAGGACGGGAATTATGAGCGACTTATAGAGTTTGGCTTTTGTTCGTCGAGAGAGGACTTTACTTTTCAATTGCCTACTCAGTCCGAAGTAGCACCTGTTGGCAAGAGCAATCGTGCGTTGGATTTCGAGGCTGACATTGTTGTTGCTGTTAATGATGATTCTAAGATAGACGAAATTATCTACAACTTCGAATTTATGACGGTCATCAGTGACGTGGGTGCCTAGTCGCGAGTGCGACGACTGTTTGTTTGATGACAGGAGATATTTCGTCTTGCCCTCGTTCACTGCCAGACCCATTTTCTGTGCTTCCTGGAGAAACCAGAACTAACGGCGCGGGTGTTAAGGCCGATGATATCAATATCATTCCGTCTTTCACAACATGATCGATCTGGTTGGTGGCTTTTCGATCCGGAGACAGCCAGGTAGGTTGATTTATCCTCCTGTGCTGGAATCTAGTACCACAGATAACCATATTTCGGGCCCCAGCGAAGTCAATCAGCATCAACCCATTTAGGGATGTTTCGTCGTGGAGGCTGAATTTACCGACCGTAGTGCCAAATATACCTTCTTTGCCCATCCTGCCGTTAAAGTCGCCAAGCACGATTTTGACATCGTGGTGGGGGCAGCTCTCATTAGCGCGTTTCAAGCGCTCATAGAAGGCATCTTTTGGTCACATCGTGGGCGCAAATCAGCGATATTGTGAAGAACCTCGCTTTGATGCGGATTGTGGCTAGACGTTCATTCACCGGAGTGAATGGTAGTACTCGGCGACGGAGTCTCTCTCCCACCACGAATCCAATACCAAACTTGTGCTCCTTTATATGGCCACTGTAGTAAATGTCACAAGGACCTACTCGTCTCTGTCCTTGTCCCGTCCATCGCATTTCTTGAACGGCGGTGATGCCAGCTTTTATTTTCACGAGGACATCAACCAGCTGGGCATGAAGGGTCCGGACATTCCAGGTGCATGCCCTCAAATCGTAGTCCTTATTTCGTTTGCCATGGTCGTCATCAAAAGGGGGGTCTCTCATCCGAGGCAGTTGGTAATCTTTCATTGGGGGGGCCTTTTACGTGGCGGGTCCCAAACCCAGCGCACAACCCAATGTAGGGGATGTTTCGCCTTCTCACTTTAGCCCGCCTTCGAACGGATGTTCTTAGGCTACCCAGAGGATACTTGGTCAAATACCGGAAGATGTGAGCTGCTTGAGCCATGTGTAAAAGAATCGTTTCTGGCCACTCCCAAGTGAATGGCGATCAGAGAACTTTCCTCACTTGCATGAACTTCTACACATGACTCCATCCTCCATGATAATAGTTAATAAATAAAATCAAGTCGATGCTACCTTAACTCCCATTGCTACATACTTGTATGTATAATGATTTTCGTTTTTCTAATAAACCCGATTCTCTGGTTAACGTATACAACTTAAAGTATTGCTTTGGCTTTGACTCTTGACTCTTTTAAATTAATATAAATTAAATTAATAGGCAAGGCTTATTTTTCCTTTTTTAAAGTTTAGAACCTTTGAGATAGGTTTTCCAAAGACCTGACGTCAGTTATTTAAAAATAACTTAGAACGGACTTGTGCTTTCGCAATGGGGACGAATGTCTCTATGATACTGTCTTTATAAAATTACCTTTTTAACAACAAGTTGCTGAACAAACCGGTGCATATTTGATTTAAGTTAAATAATTCATCGTAGCAATAATGGATTTAGCTACTAAACTAAATATATTGTAATTTATTTTCTGCCTTATGGTAAAGACTTAAGATTGGAAGCTACGGCCACTGAGAGTCAGGTTGTGGTTCTGTTATTTGGTCAGTAAGACGTTTGCAAAGAAGATAAATACACTAGTTTGGTTTCAAGTTCTCGTCAAATAAGTTTGAAACTTGTTCGGTCAAAATTTCGTTTGCTCAAGAGCTAAGTTAAAAGAAATTTGGCCGTTAAATCAAACCTTAACATTTTTCTAGGCATAAACTTTACATAGCAAATCCAAATGACACATATAATGCTACGAAATCGGGTTGAGCTGTAAAGAGCTCTCCCTTAATTGTCTACACCGAAGGAACTCATCATTTTAACAATTTTCTTTTGACTGCAAGGTCCTTCCAACAATTATGCACAATTTTGCTTCGTTCAGGTTTCAATTAGTGACCAAGACTTAAATGAGCTCTTGCGCAATTTTACAAACATTTTCCGCCTCACAGAAATTTCATAACTTATAATAAGCCGTGGCCTATTATTTACCAACAGTTCGCACCGCTTCAGAGCTTTGAGACCCTCCAAAGCTTCGTGCTCACCACCAATTTTCTGTTAACAAACATATAGAATTAATGAATTGAAATTACTTAATTGTTCATTGACGTTTAGAATTAATGGAATATAGCGCATCAAACAACCAACAACAACCATTCACTAAAGCACACTAAAGTCTTTAGCAAAGGGAGAGGTGTCATGTGATCCAATCATCAACATTAAAACTATTATCACTAGCTATTTGGCGCGCTGACTGCCGCGCTGCACTCGTCGGCCGACTTCGCTTGCCACAGCTATTCATCATTTCAGGGAATTACCCTCATAGCTCCACACGGCTGCGCTGTTGGGCCGACTGTTTTGTTGGCATCTATTAAAGGCATTAAGTGACAATGAGACAGCAACCGCGTTGAGCGACAATAGTAATAACAACAACGGCAAACGATGAAGCTATGTGAACAGAGTTTGCAAATCCATCAAGAGCAAGAACAACAACTAGGAAATGAGTGAAAATTGTGTGAACAAAACACGATTTGATTGCTTGTGTTATTGTTGTTGTTGCTGTTTTTTGTTTCAACTACTAGCTATCTACATTATTTGTTATTTGTTGTTGTTGTTTTTATGCTTCTGATGCAGCCTTTGTTAAACAATCCGTTACTGTTGTTGATAGTTGGTCGTTAGCGCGGGATTTTGTTGCCGACGCGTCGCGGCGTAACACGTTGAGTTGTTAAGTTGCAGGCAGTAACGGGCGCAATTATATCAAGTTCATTGTTTTGCCAACAACAATGCATTATTTGTATACAAACAAACATATACACTTCTCTATACATAAATACAACGAAAACCATTACGCGCCGTGCAACATGTTGCAAGAGCATGGATAGATAGCGTAGCGCATGCTCTTCACAGCTACAGTAATTGTTACGAATGCCCACGGCAACAAAAATTACAACAACTATTGCAGCAACAATAATAGTGATACCGGAAGCAACAACAAACGCGGTTGCGCCGACAATGTGTGCAGCAACAATTTGCCAACGTTATGCATACACATACACTAATACATACTAAATCGTTCGCCTGGGCCTGCCTGTGACGTCGAAATTTCGCCAGTTGAATGCGCCTCAAAGTAGATTGTAAATAATGCCCTCCGAGTGCGTGGTGCCTTATTTTCTATTTCGAGGCGCTAATGATCAGCAATGGGCTCGCGCAAGCCGATGGCAATAGCACACTGTGAAAAATTGAATGCGGGATGAATTACTAAGGTTGAAACAGAATATCTGATAACATTAGGGTAGTAAAGAATCATAAGCAGCCACATTCCGGTCAGCACTTTAAACATTTTTTGTGGTAGGGTACCTTTTGGTTAGTTGCAGTTCTAGATCTGTATAGCTAGCGGATCCTGCTTAGTATGAGTCTAATTACCCGTCTTTGACTCAACCCAAGAATGAAAATGAAGAAGATATGTCATAGAAGAAACGAGCTGTCGGTCTTTCTTAGTTATTCTAAACAAAGCTTCTCCTATAATTGATGATGTCACGAACTAGTATATTTTTGTCAAGCACATGTCAAACAATGGAACGTGATGAAATTGCTCTCTTGACCGCAGCCCATAATAAAAAAAAACATCTAAACATTGTGGTTTTTGTGATAACGATAATCATTGAGTTAATTGAACAGCCTATGTAGCCTGTATAGAAAGCACAAAACTAAGTCTTCTTACTGTGTTTCCTTCCAATCACTATTTTAAATAAGACACGAAGATTTAGTACAAAATTTTTAATTGTCCCAAGCGCCTGGTTTTCTATATTTCCTAAAAGTTTGTATAGTATAGTTTTCCTAAAAGTGGTTATAATTACGGTTAGGAACTGTTCCTGGAACAGCTAGGATCAGTACTATTTTTGTCCCTTCTTAATTGAGCTGGTTTTACAAGTTTGCGATTTTGAGCGTTTCAAGTGAATATACAGTAGATTTGTACTTTAAGTTTAATGCACTCTCGCTTCAGTAGCTTATACTGCACTCACCCGTATTCGCCATATTCAATTGGTTGCCTTGTTCAACTAGAAGTTGTGTTTTGAAAAATATGGCTTTAACTTGAGAGGTAAGTAATATCTGCACTAGAAGAAGCTTTCCGCATGCAATTCTTAAACCCAATTTATACCGATTAATACGAATATCAAGTGTTTTGATCCAGCGAAGAAAATGTGCTTAAACAAGATTTTTAAGGCGATGGAGAAGTCCACACTTTTCCTAGAATTGGATATATAGAGTTGATTAAGTCTAACACAATGACCTCAAGCTCATAAAACTTTTAAGTCAATCAAACGAGTTCAAAATATTCATTTAATTATATTCAAATGTGTTCTTCAATATATGGGTATTGGCAATTTTAATGGCATTCTAATATTCATCTTCAAATTGTGGGAGAATTAATATTGCAATGTCAGCCATTTTTTTGGCTACACTTATATAGCTTCATCGTTATTTTAATATTCCTTCTGCAATTGTTTCTTTATATTGGGATACTTTTAGTGCTTTTAACGGAGATAATCCAGCAGGTAATTTTCTGGGTTATTCTATATTAATATATAGCCTCATTATCAGATCTGTCCATTCCAGCAGGTCGAAAGTTGCTTCATCTGCATTCTCCTGGTACCAGACAAGAATGTTTACCAGCAGTGTTGCGTAAAGACATCTTTCACTTCCTGAATAAACCGATATTTTAATTAACAACATATTTTTTAAATGAAATGGAACATAAACATACTACAACTCGCTTCCATAGCATCTTTTCTTTCTTTTATCGCGAATTCCATTCCACCATATGACGTTCGACAGCTAGTCTTCAAAGAGGTATCCATTTCGAAAATAAATTTGCTATAAAAATTTTATTTAAAGTCTAATTTAACTTTTTTAATTTTTTTTTTTTATTTCAAATATAATACATCGATCTTTGTATGAATTTTGGTCGAAGTGTATGCAAATGCAAATAAGAGTTCGCTTCCGGCCACACCAAAGTAGCAACAATATCAGGTACGAAAGTTTGAAATTGCACTGTGTTTAGCGTTTAATTAATTGTTGCCTAGTTGCATGCAAAGCGATTACTGAGCTCTGTTAGCAGACAGTGTTCTATCTCTATAGCTATTAAGGTTTATTATTGTGACAATATACAGAATAACGGTACTTCAAGTGCTTTTGCAAACGCCAACTAGCACTTAATGCAGATAATTTTGAGCTGAAAACAGTGCTAGCGCTGACTTACGACACTTCAACAGCAGTGAATATTGTATGTGAGAGGAAAGATAAAGCAGATTAGGAGAATGTGTTGTATGAAAGTTGTTGAGGCATCCATCACATGCAAAACAGAGAAGTGTAAAAGAGTGCAACTACATAAAAATATGTTGCATTGTGGAACCAATAGTATAAACATGAAAATACACGTGTAGGCAAATTGGTTTTAAAATGAATTTCTTGTTACGTATACGCACCGGCGAACAAGCAGGCGAGCCACCAGCCGCACGAAAGCACGCCGCATATACATGTGCCAGTTTGTGGGTGCAAAGTGCAGCACAACATTGATTTGTTATGCCCTATGAAGCATGGCAGGAAATATAAAAGCAAGCCATGCTATTAAATATATTCATATAGCCGACAATAAAAGCACACGCACATACTCATATGCACGCACATTAGTGTAAATGTATGCATATAAGACCACAGCCTTCCCAGAACGCAGTGTCAATGGTAGAGAATTTGTTCGTATGCCCATCGAAGCATGGCAAGTCAGCCAAAGTGCACAATTTCTTGGTTCTTTACATTCATTTGCATGTATGTATGTGTGTGCGTGGTTGAGTGCTCGATAATTTTCTACAGAAAATTGCACTGAAACCAGCAATTTTAATAGCTGACAGCAAAAGGTTATGCATAGATGTGCAATGTGTGTGATTTTCACACAAAGATCACACACACACAGACTCGTCGGTTTGTATGACTCTTAGCCAAGCATAATAAGCGTAAAGTTTGCAGACGAGCTTGAAGTTTGTTAAGCTTTTTGCTTGAGCACTTTCGAAAACGGCAAACATGTAGTGTCTTTTGGCATTGTAAGCTGTAGAGATATGGATGCATATAAGTACGCATATGTGTAAACTTAGTGAATATAGTTAGAAGTTTTATTAAAGTATACTTCTATAATATTGGTAAATGTTTAATTGAATATTAATGGGTAATTTCATAGCGCAGCGTTTTATGGCTAAGTATATCCAGCACTCGCTCTAAAACTTGCAGAAATATTCAAACCGATCTGTTATTAACTAGTTCTACTTCTCGAAGATATATAAAAAGCATAAGGGTGTTTCGAACAATAATAGAGTTTTAGCACACCTTTCCAGTTCCTAAGTTAACTATTAATAATTATTAACATTATAGGTATTGAATTCGGTAACAAGGAAAGAGTTTCCTTTATGAATACCTTTATCTAGATTTTGGTTCGTCTGTTTAAACTGTCGCTATACGCTAAATCTGAACAATATGTTCGGGGATTGTATGCTTTCCTTGGAAAATAACCAGGGCCTAATTATGTCAAGATATCCTGTCAAAAAAACTTTTCCATACAAGAGTTTGACTTTGATCGAACAGTTTGTATTACAGTCATATGTTATAGGAGTCCGATATGCACAGTTTCCACAAACAAGAAAGTTGTATCGTATAGAAACAGGGTCCATTTATTATATTGCTGTATGAACTTTACTCGCTACATTACATACATCCCCCAAAAAATTAATACTTGTCCAAATAAATGCATTCAGAAAGCCACCAATTTAGTTTGGAATGTCCCTCATCTTTAAATACCTGGTTTTCCAATAGGGATGATATTATTTCTAAGTGTCGTTATGGCCATTTTTATAATGTAATGTTCTGCAATTTTTTTCATCGTATTCAGTAATGTTTAAAATTTCATCATGGAAAGATATGCGCAAGAACAACGTTTACAAATTAGTCTATTTTGTTATCAAGTTACGTATTAGTTTTCATTTGTACCTCTTCGGGCGCGGTTGCCATTTTATGGTCGTAATAATTGACCACCTGTGCTCGCTATTCGTCGAATTGTTGACAATTCTGTAAATAATGTTGAAGTGTCAAGTGTTGCTCAAGACTGCAATTTGTCGGTTCTAAGACGTTCTAAAGAATTGGTCAGTAGAAATTCAATAAATTACTCATAACCAACCATTACATTCACCTAAATTAACAGTTTTTTGTGTTTTTAGTCTGGGGAATCATCGGTACACACTTCTTTCGAAATGAAGCTGGTGACACGATATACATTGATGGTAATCAAGTTTTTATGGCCACAATTGGAAGAAATTGATCCTGACAATATCGGGATGAAAAAAGTACGAGGTGTGCTCAAAAAGTATCGCGAATTTTGAATTTTCGCGGGTTACGTACATTCGAATTTCGAATTTTTTGTGGCGTTATGTTAGTACTCACACCCCCTGTAGGTGCCACATGACACGAATTTTTGCCAGAAATATTATTAGACTACTTTTTGTGGGGTTTTTTGAAGCCATTGGCCTTTAGCATTAAACTAAATTATCTTAAGGTGGGAGGGATACCTCTAGTACCATCAAAAAAGGTAATTTTTTCCACTTTTATTTTGGGAGAATAAAAACCGATGACATCCGAACTTTTGCATATACATATAGTAAGAGGTATTATTGAACTACAAATCAAAAATTATTTTATGTAAAAAAAGAAAGTGGCGGAAATATCAACGATCTTGTTTTAATTTTTGAATAGTTCTTCAATTGATTAAAACGAAAAAGGATTTTAATTTTTTGAAAATTTTAGAGGTATCTTCCCCCTTAAAGCTTTAGAAGCCAATATTGAATCTGCTATTCATGACTTGATTTAATGGAAAAGTACTTGAAAACTAGATTCATCAAATTCGTCCTCGGAAAAGAACTCGTGGAGGTCATTTAAATGATGTTATATTTAGAATTTAATTGTATCGATTGCGCTTTACAATAAATAAAAAAACTTTTTAAATACCCAAACAATTAGTGTGTTTTTGTTTTTGAATAGAAATCATATCATTCCTAATCGAAAACCCTGTATATGTATGTATGTAGATATGTAAATAGAAAATAGGAAACAAGACCTTCAAGTATTAGCTCTCACCAAAAACACTCTCACGACAGATACACTTAGTCCACTTCACCAATACACTCACAAATGCACTGTTTTAGCCAAGTAATTGTGTTGATTCTACAAATTTTATCTTCGACAGCCTTGTCAAGCCTGTTTCAAATACACATACATAAGTATATTATATAAAGCACTTGAAATTTGCAACATTTTATTAAATTTTCGCCACACACTAAACAAAATAATTAAACCAAGTATGAGTGAATGTAGGCTTTGAGACATTAATGCGACTATGGCGTTCAATTATTTTAGTTTATTGTTGCATGGTTGTGTACATGTATGGGAATTTTTAGTATATATCTGGTAAGTATATACATAAATGCATTGACTTTCAGCACTCAGCTGTCATCGAAGGCCATAGAATAGTTGAAGGACTTTCACTTGAAATTGTTAAGTGGTTTACATTTAATGCTATGAACTCCCTTATATGTATGTAGGTGTGTGCATGAAATTCATTTAAGCACTCAAATTTCACCAACAGCAGGTTGCGGTTTTCGAAATGAACGCAATGAGTCTCTACGTAAAAGCAGCAACTATTGCCCTTCAGATCTCATTGCATAAGTGTTATTTTTAAAAGCGTTACATTCAACAATATTTAAATTCATTAAGTAAGCACGTATATAAGCCCTGTCTCAAGTAGTTTTATGACAAAAACAAATTAATGTTTACGAAAGGAATTCTACATCTTTATAGCTCATAGCCTCACATAGAAACATCTTATTTCTAAAAACTGATTCGATTTTTAAATACTTCCCCACCAAGTCCTCGGAAGATGGAGTCATGTGTAGAAGTTCACGCAATTGAGGAAAGTTCTTCGATTGCCATTTACTTGGGAGTGGCCAAAAACGATTCTTTTACATATAGTTCAAGCAGCTCACGAATTCCGGTCTTTGACCAAGTATCCTCTGGGTAGCCTAAGGATATCCGCTTGAAGGCGATAAAGTGAGAAGGCGAACTATTGCTGCTTAGGGTTGTGCGCTGGATTTAGGATCCGCCACGAAAAGAAGAAAACAGCCTCGGAAAAGAAACCCGACGGTGGTGCTGCTCAGCTGGTTGATGCCCCCGTTAGAGTAAACGCTGATAACACCGCCGTCCAGGAAATGCGATGAACGGGATGAGGACTAAGCGAAAGATCCTTCTAGCATTTACTACAGTGGCCATATAAAGGAGAGGGGCAAAAATTTGGTGGGACTCGTGGTGGGAGAGAGACTTCGTCGCCGAGTACTATCATTCACTCCGGTGAATGAACGTCTAGCCACAATCCGCATCAAAGCGATGTTCTTCAACATATCGCTGAGTTACGCCCACGCCTAGACGGAAAAGAAGGATGATATGATCAAAGATGACTTCTATGAGGGCTTGGAGCGCACCAACTAGAGCTACTCTCGCCACGATATCAAAATCGTTCTTGACGACTTTAACGCCAGGGTGGGCAAAGAATGTCTCTTTGGACTACGGTCGTCAAATTCAGCTTCCGCGATGAATCATCCCCAAATGGATTGAAGCCGATCGACTTCCCTGGGACCGGAAATACGGTTATATTTTCCACTAGATACGGGAACAAGAAAATTCATCTAGCTAACTGCTTGTCTCCACATACAAAATCCACCAACCAAATCAACTATATTATCGTGCTAACATCCACCAACCAAATCAACTATATTATCGACCATTTTGTTGCAGCCAAAATTGGCACCAGCCCCTGTGCAGCAAAAACACACGTCAACAAACACAAAGAAGGTGCGACGTCGATAAGCTGCAATCACAACAGATAGACGAACGGTTTTCTACTCGACTTGCGCTTCTGTTCTCTGAGAGCACTCGTCAATAACTAGGTATAAGGGAACTGTGGGACGGCATTTTAAGCTCTTTGAAAATGCAAAAGAACAGCTGATACGATGATCAATGAGAGCAGACACAACACGTGTGGGATTGGATAGATACCGAGAGTTGAAGAAGGGGAAGCGACACGCATTTGCACACAAAACAAGGAAGGCAGGGCTAAGTTCGGGTGTCACCGAACATTTTATACTCTCGCATGATAAAGTGATAATCGAGATTTCATTATCCGTCATTTACATATTTTTCAAATACCGTATTTGTGTAAAGTTTTATTCCGCTATCATCATTGGTTCCTAATGTATATATTATACAGAGAAGGCATCAGACGGAACTCAAAATAGCGTTATATTGGAAGAAGGCGTTATCAGAGTGTTAAGAAAATATTGCATACCGAATTTCATTGAAATCGGTGGAGTAGTTCCCGAGACATGGTTTTTGGTCCATAAGTGGGCGACGCCACGCCTGCCATTTCTTCCGTAAAATTTAGTGTTTCTGACGTTTTTTGGTTTTTTGTTAGTCGGTTAACGCACTTTTAGTGATTTTCAACATAACCTTTGTATGGGAGTTTGGCGTGGTTAATATTCGATTTCTTCCATTTTTGAACTGTAGGTGGAAATACCTGAAGGAAACGACTCTATAGAGTTTGGTTGACATAGCTGTAGTAGTTTCTGAGATATGTACAAAAAACTTAGTAGGGGGCGGGGCCACGCCAACTTTTCCAAAAAAATTACGTCCACATATGCCCCTCCCTAGTGCAATCCTTTGCGCCAAATTTCACTTTCATATCTTTATTTATGGCTTAGTTATGACACTTTATAGGTTTTCGGTTTTCGCCATTTTGTGGGCTTGGCAGTGTGCCGATTTTACCCATCTTCGAACTTAACCTTCTTATGAAGCCAAGGAATACGTGTACCAAGTTTCATCATGATATCTCAATTTTTACTCAAGTTACAGCTTGCACGGACGGACGGACGGACGGACGGACTTCCGGATTTCAACTCTACTCGTCACCCTGATCACTTTGCTATATATAACCCTATATCTGACTCTTTTAGTTTTAGGACTTACAAACAACCGTTATGTGAACAAAACTATAATACTCTCCTTAGCAACTTTGTTGCGAAAGTTTAAAAAAAGAGAGGCCGAAATGCGTGAGTCGGAAGAGCCTAACGGGGCGGGGGCCGATGGATTGTCGGTCGAACTATTCAAAAACTGCGACAAAGAACCGATAAGGAGCATGCATCAGCTTCTTTGTACAATATGGTCGGACGAAAACATGCCCAACGATTGGAATTTAAGTGTGCTCTGCCCAATCCACACTCCGTTTTTGTCAATTATTTTTGTCAATTAACGTGGGATAAGCCTCCTAAACATTTTATAGCATTATAATGCGATGCCTTAATTTGGTAAACTTAATAAGCCTTTGTAAACTGACGTTGAGCAACACCAAAAGATCCGTCAGAATCAGAAAGGACCTTTCCGAGCCGTTCGATACCAAACGATGATTCAGACAAGGCGACTCTCTTTCGTATGATTTATCAATCTACTTTTGGAGAATATAATTCGAGCTGCAGAACTACACAGATATCATTGGCCTTAACAACCGCGCCGTTACTACTGTTTTCTTCAGAGTGGATAAGGAAGCGAAGCAAATTGGTCTAGAAGTGAACGGGGGCAAGACGAAATATCTCCTGTCATCAAGCAAACAGTCGTCGAACTCGCGATTGGGCGCCCACGTCACTGTTGACAGTCATAACTTCGAAGTTGTAGATAATTTCGTCTATCTTGAAACCAGTATCAACACCAACAATATTGTCCGCCTCGAAATCTAGCGCAGAATATCTTTTGCCAACAGGTGCTACTTCGGACTAAGTAGGCAATTGAAAAGAAAAGTCCTCGCTCGACGAACAAAAACCAAACTCTATATGTCACTCATTGTTCCCTTTCTGCATAGGGTGCATATTCATGGACGATGACAACAGCTGATGAGTTGAGGTTTCGTTTTTTCGAGGGAAATGTTCCGCGAAAGATTTATGGTTCTTTACGCATTGGCGGCGGCGAATATCGCATTCGATAGAACGATAAAATATATGACGACATTGACGCCGTTCAGCGAATTAAGAAACAGTGCTTCGCTGGTTATGTCATTCGTATTCGACGCAGTACTCGCCGGGGGAAGCAGAGGAAGAGGAATACCTCCACTCCGTTAGAAGGACTAGGTGGAGAAGGAGCTGGCTTCGCTTGGAATCTCCAATTGGTTCCAAATTGAGAAAAGAAGAAACGACTGGCGCGCTATTGTTAATTCGGCTATAACCGCGTAAGCGGTGTCTACGCCAGTAAAGAAGAAGAAGACTAAGCCCCCGGAGCTTCTGGCGAGGCGCTATTCCTTTGCAAATAGAAAGTAATTCCTAATTGGCCAAAGGGGGTCGCTTCTAAGCGATTGCTTCTCACTAAACAAATACCGAAATTTTTCAGCTTTCAACACCAGCTTCTTCACTGTTTGCGGCGGCTGGAATACGACCGTTTTGGCTTGGCGATGTCGTAAGTGACCAGTAACCATTTGCTTCAGAAATGGATCGATTTAGTTGAGATTATTTTATCAACATTTTCGACAGCCAAACGCCAGGCTGCGTTTTTCAAGAAATCTCTTGTCGGGAAAGCTTCCACTTATAATCTGATATATAAATAAACCTCCTAAAATTTCATTGCTTATAAATTTAGACCATCTCACAGCCCCAGAAGAATTAAATTAAGTTGTTTCATATATTTACTGTTAATATGTCAGCCGTATACTTACATTTGGCTACGATAATATAACGTGTTTGCTGCCTGCAACATTTCACGACGCAGAGCCTCAAGGCACATTGGCGCTTGTAAAATTTGTTATGGCAAAGTTTTAACATAATTATCGCTAAAGACATTTTTGCATTAAAACTTGCCACTTTTTCATTTAACAGCGCGTAGATAAGTGCGCAAATATGTCTTGAAAGAAGTGGGAGTTCAAGTGGTGGTAAATATATAGTGATATGAGGGAGGAGGAAAGGATGCAGGTGATTAAATACTTATAACACAAAGAGTGTATATGAACATACACAGATATCATATACAAATATATGTACACACAAAAAAACAAACACTTTCATATAATCACATAGAAAATCCTTTAAAGTTTTTGTCGTCTTTCATCCATGCACTGCTTTGTTGCCACACCAGCGGCCACGCCCCCTGTGCGTGCATTGCAGGCATATGAGCGCGCGTTAATTATTTGACAGCAGTGGCTTTCTCACGCAACTACAATGCGTTCTTTACTCTGCGTTTGCCACTTGCCGCTTGCTCGTTGTCAATTTCCCTCTAGTGCTTTTCCCCTGGCTCGCGAGCTTTTCTACTTGTTTTTCTTGTATATGCTCAAAAATGATGAGGGTACTTTGCGTGCTGAAAGTGGCCTAAATATGTGCTTGCATGCGTCTGCTGTTACTCAAATCTATGTATGTATGGGTGTGCGTGAATTCAGAAAATTCACAGCTGCTAGCGCGAAACTTTTATTTGCAGCAATGAAGCAAAAGCAATTAGCAGCACCGTTGTGTACGCGCAAAGAATATTTAAGGTGAAAAGGGTAATGAACGCTTCACGCACAGATGTACATACACATATAAAGAATTTATTTATGTGTGTATAAAGACAACAGTGTGTCCTAGAAGCATTCTTCTTTTGAAATTCATATGTGGAGAGACACGGGTAATTGTTAATAAAACCTGCAACCGTAAGAGATTTTGAATCTATAATGAGAGCTAATTATATGCGATAAAATCTTTTCTAGCTGTGACAAAAGTTTCAGACGAATCGATTTATCTTTGGTCTAATTGCCTTCTTCATTTTCCTAAGCGTTTTATCTCTAACAAATCAGAAGTCATTTCGTTTGCTTTACTTTGTTGTATTGATAAAAGCAATCGAGATCGAATCGACGAGATAATAAACATGTGGTTTCTACCATAGTGGCAAATGCATTTACATATCCATATTTCTCAAGATAAGGCAGTGTATTAATTGAGAAATAAAAAATCAGCTCCTCGGCGAAAAACTTAGGTAATACAAGGTGCATTCCAAAGTAAACCGGACTTTCTGAATTTAGCGCCCCCTGGTGGCGCCATCTACATATATGTCGACTGGTGCGTTAGAATCTGCTATCTTTATTGATTGTCTAGGGAGAATTTCATGACATTTCATTGATTGGATTAGATGATTGGCGTTCTAAGTGTCAGTATATTTGTGTTATCGCTGCGAAAATGAGCTTCGAACACAGAGCCAACATTAAATTTTGTTTTGAAATTGGTAAAACTTTTACCGCGAAGTTTCAATTGATGAAACAAATTTATGGCGATGATTGCCTATCCTGTAGCAGAGTGCACGAGTGATTTCAACGTTTTCATAGTGGTCGTGAGGACATAAATGACGATCAACATGTGGGCCAACCAAAATCCGCGATCACCTGCATGAATTCATCAAAAATCAGCCGAAATCATCATTGAAATTAATGGAAATGGAATTGAACATCTCCAAAACATCGATTTATCGCATTTTGACCGAACATTTGGGCTTACGAAAGGTGTGTGCACGGTTTGTTCCGCACAAATTGACTGACGACCAAAAATTGCTCAGAATCCAACATTCTAAGGACATCTTGTGACCGATTATTTGACCAAAAATCACATTTTAATACGGGGAGTTTATTCACAAGATATGGCTCCGTGCGACTTCTTCCTTTTCGGAAAAATGCATCTGCCCATGAAAGGAAAGTATTATGCAGACGTAGAGGCCATTGATAAGGCTTTCACCGGCATACTGGCGGCCATACCGTCCAACGAGCTAAACCACTCGTTCGACATGCTTTTAGACCATGCAAAAAGCTGTATTGAAGCAGAAGGAGACTATTTTGAATAAAATAAATTGATTTTGCGGAAAAACCATTAAATCTGTTTTTTTTTCAAGTCCTGTTTACCTTGGAACGCACCTTGTATAAGGTACTAAATAATTTGAGACTCGAAAATCGGCACGGATGAGCGATATAGTGTGAAGCAGGTGCAGAACAATGAATAAAAATCATTAGAAACTCGTATTCATAAAAGATTAAACGTAATGCGAGCAGTTAATTAACGCACACCCAGTTTAGTTAAGTGAAATTTTCGTTGAAGACTGTATAAATATTCGTTAATCGACTAAAACTTTCGAAACTCCATAGTTCCTTCATATTTAAAGTAGCGTTCCTTTTCTTCTATAAGCATATTAATCATTGCAAAAAATCACCTGGTGTAAGAAATGTTGATATTTCAACTTTAAACGTGTGGTTAACGAACAATGTCGCTGAAGAGAACAAAGCAAAAACCAGGAGGAAACAGCTTGTAGAAGCGGTAAAATGGATAACCAGAAACGGATTTTAAGTACTTCATAATGTACTAAGCTAGAGTCATCCCAGTACCCACCTTCCCTAAACTGAACATTGTACAGAACCCGAATAGAATAGATCATACTTGTATATATCCTTAATAAAAGCGTAGTGAGAAGAAATTTTTGTTCTTACAATCCTTAGCACCAATTTAATTTATATATACTATAGAGAAACAGACGAAGAAAATAAAAGGTTTGAATAAGAAACCGTGACTCGTGTCAAGTTGTAATGCTATTTTTGTTCAGTATTATTTGACATTCCACCATGGAAAGACTTACGCCCTTACAATGCTTACAAATCGTTCCACTTTTATTACGAAAATTTAAGTTTTTATAAGGAATGCCTATTCGGCCTACTGAGCGTTCTATTCGCTACACCATCACCCATCTTGATCATTATTGGATAATATTCGACTGAATAGACTACGGCCAGGACGCAGTGGAGAAAAAAACCGTAGCTAAGAGTGTACACGAAGATCGTGGAAAGTTGATTCGGCGCCATTCGCAGCAACTCGGACTGACGTATGGAACGACTTGACGCATTTTACGTTGAAAACTTAAATTGAAAGCGTACATGATACAGCTTGCAAAAGAACTGAAGCCGCTTGCCCTCCCCAATATGTATATTTATGTGCTCCTGTAAAGTTCCAAGAATATCCGACGTTTTCGAGCAAATTTTGTTTAGCGATGAGGCCTATATCTAGCTCAATGGGTATGTAAACAAGCAAAATTGCCGCATTTGGAACGAAGAGCTACCTCAAGAGATTCAATAGCTGCCATTTTATCCAGAGCAATACAAAGATTTGGTTTTGTTTTGTGGACCGGTGGAATCATCGGTTCATATAACTTCAAAAAATGATGCCAGGGGGAAGATAACCGTCAATGGCAACCGTTATTGCGCCATTTTAACCGACGATTTGATGCCTGAAATTGAAGCTCGTGATCTCGGTAGCATTTGATTTCAACACGACGGCGTCACTTCCCACACATCGTATCAATCAATGGATTTATTGGAAGAAAACTTCAAGATCGTGTGTCATCATGGTTAAACTTTTTTCTTTGGGTATATGTAAAGTCTAAAGTTTATGTCAATAATCCCGCTTCGATTCAGGCCTTTAAGCAATATATCACATGTGTAATTCGTCAGTTACCAGTCGAAATGCTCGACCAAATCGTCGAAAATTGGACTCAACGGACGGACCATATGAAACGTAGCAACAGCTAGCATTTGAAACAGACAATCTTCAAAAAATAAATACCAAAAAATGTTCTTTCGAATGATCACAAACATTCCCAATTAAATTTTAAGTATCTGTGTTTTTCTTTAAAAAAGTAGAGTACCTCAAAATGGATCACACTTTAAAACTTTTATTTAAATACCATATGTGGTAAAACATCTGAATCTTTTGTAAAAACTTCTGCCTACTTTCAGTATTGTGACGAAATTTTGGAAGGCCAATTAATTACGCCAAAAGCAGTAATTAAGGCTGGCTCGACCCGTATACGTAGGTTGCTATATATATTTCTGGCCTAATAATGTAAATAGGCATATTTATCAACGAAAATGTTTTTTCTTTTTATTTTATTATATTTTTTGTCGATTGCTGTTTTGTTTCGGGCTCATACGGATAGATCCATGATTCGTCACTTGTGACGATCTTACAAACGTCTTTTGAAGCACCGCGATCGTACTTTTTCAGCATTTCTTTACACCAATCCACACGAGCCTTTTTTTGAGCGATTGTCAAATTGTGCGTGATCCTACGAGAACAAACCTTTTTTACGGTCAGGTGTTCATGCAATATCGAATGTATGCTGGTGGGAGAAATGCATAGGCATGCCTCTATCTGAAGGTATGTTACATGACGGTCTTGCATTATCAGTTCACGTACGGCATCGATGTTTTCTGGCACAACGGCTGTTTTTGGACGACTTTCACGGAACTCGTCTTTGAGCGAGCGTCGGCCACGATTGAATTCGTTGTACCAGTTTTTCACAGTGCCATAGGATGGTGCTTCATGGCCATACAAAGATTTTAGTTCATCGATGCACTCTTGTCGTGATAATCTACGTCGAAAGTTGTGAAAAATGATCGCACGAAAATGTTCACGAGTTAATTCCATTTTTTGGCCGAGATTAATTTTTTAATTCCCTGTAAATGAAACAATTCACGATTAAATGACAAAACGTTTTGAGTGATGATATGCTAAAAAATGTCGAAACTTTTCAATGGAAATGTCAGATTGCACCTGGCAACACTTAGTGTTGCCCTAGGCCAGAATATATATAGCAGCCCTCGTATATAGGCAAGTTAGACAATTGTCTCGGGCGCAAAAGGTTTAGAGCGATATTTTAGCAAAATTTCCTTATATATTTGATTTCTTTTTATTTTTTAATTAAATAACTTACAAAGTTACTTCATTTATTTGGTAGATATGTAAAACATAGTTTCATATTTAACAACGTCGACATCGAAATCCAACACAGAATCTTGCTAACAAGTGCTTCTTCGAACTGAGTAGGCAATTGAGAAATAAATTAAAGAAGAAAGATTGACAGGCTTGGTTAGATTATCAAATGGAAACTTAAAAATGATTTTTCCATATTAAAGGTACAAAAAATATAAATTTTTAAATAATTTTACAATTATGGCACCTATTACGGTTTCTAACCCAACTGCATTTTGGTTAAGTTCTGAATTTCGGTTTCATCGATATTAGCTCAACCGGACAAACTTTCTATTTTTTGTGGTAATGGTAATACAAATTGGACACAGCAAATAAAACATTAAGGAATTGTAGAGAGTGTTTCGAACATAAAGAATCAGTATAATTTAAGGCTCCTAGGAATATACTTTTTGTGTAAAATTAAAATTTAGAAACGTTTTGCTCTTTTTCATTCACTACGCACAGGGGTTCATAATATTTAAAACCTTCTTAAAAACCATAGATATCGTAGTCTTCCCTAGCCCATTGTATTCTTGACCACTATCGACAGCAATGAAACGGAGAATTTGTGGTAGTGTTCTTTCATCTAACTAAATCTAATAATGCGTCCTTTTTTAAACGAAAATAACAAAGACAATTAATCGTCAGTAAAAATTTTGGCTTAGTTAATTTTAGGGAGTTCAAATGGACTTGACTGATCACGAAGGCTTTTTCTTATCCGGAGCACATCAATTTTGGCTTCAACATTTTTGTTATCGTAATATAAGTCAAAACTACAGACCAGTTTTATAATTAGTCACCTTTAAATGAACAATAA
The DNA here is from genome assembly GCF_016617805.1 of Bactrocera tryoni. Taxonomy (NCBI): domain Eukaryota; kingdom Metazoa; phylum Arthropoda; class Insecta; order Diptera; family Tephritidae; genus Bactrocera; species Bactrocera tryoni. Next base: position 46,274,182 of record NC_052501.1, read on the forward strand.
TTGATGTTGTTTTTGTTTTTCATTTAAAAGTTTTGTGTTTAATTTTCTGTCAAATCTTCATTTTTAAGGTTGCAAATAGTTGAAGTCCGTAATACCAAAATAGAGTTGGGTTGATCTGAAGTTTGCTTCAATTCAACTGAGTGGAGTTGAAATCCATTCTAATTGTAATTGTATGTTTATGTTTAACCCTTGAGATATGAGTGTTTTTTTTCAATACATGACCTTAACAATTTTCAAAAGTTAAAAGTTTTGTTTTCAAGACAAGTTAGACTAAGAAGGAGCATAATATTTCTAGGGTGGTAACTGTCTATAAATAGGTGGTAGAATTTCCTCTAAACAAGACACTTTAAATTCAAGGTCATTCATCTCTAACTACTGATGAATTTTTAAGGAATATACAAAAATTTATAGTGAATAGCAATTACCGAGAGCTTTAGCAAATATTCAGGGGATATAATATTGCATGTGCACAGCGAATAAAAGTGGTAAAAGAAAACTCTCGCAAAATTTCCATATAATAACACATTTCCTTTACACAATTAACGTTGTCCGCCAGCATTTATCCACACAACTTAATCCATACTATATGTTCGTACGTATGTATACAACCAAAATTCAGATTTTTTACTTAAACCGCTTCATACACGTATTTTGCTGATTAAGGTGTTACGTGAGCTTTTGCTCATTAAATTATTTATGTCAGGGCATCCTGATACCATGGTTATGGCGGGGTTGCCCACCATATGGCAGTTGCGCAACTACTCGCATCATCTCCTACGCTCTCCTTCTCTCGTTGCACTGCATGTTGTGCTTCTGATTTTGGATGCTCAATATAAAAGCTAAAAAGGAAAAAAACTATAGAAAGTGGTCAGGGCGCAAAAAGTATGCAACGATTTATAAAAGTTCATACGTATGGCTTTCGCAGGACCCTCAATAGTTTACCGTAAAAAACTATATATACATATATGTATATATAGAAGCATGAAAAGAACATCATGTTCATATGTGTTGCTATTGCAGTTTTATAATTTTTACATACGTTTCCTTGTGGAAGAGACAAATGCATACAGGTGAACGGTGGTTATTAAATTAAATTATGCTTTTTCGTCTTATTTGAAATAACTAGATCTGTAATCACAATAAGGAGAAAATTTTAATTTGAACCCAATAAAGAAACCAGAAAAAGTTATTTTCTTTAATCTTGGTTTAGAGATATGATAGCTTTTACGACTTACGATAAAATTTGGAACCATATCGGACGCCATATCATTTTTGACTTAATCAAAGTGCTTGCGCTCGACAGACCATAAAAATGGAAAAACGAACTTTTCTTTGAAACAGAATAGATAGATAGAACATAGATTATATTGCTTTGCCTGAACTATACTAAAGAGTCAAGCAACTGGACTTTTTAGATCTTCTTAGACCATCAGATCAGCTATGTAGTAGGCAGCTAAGCGGTAATAAGACCTCCTCTTTTAAAATTTCTTTGCATTTCGATTAATCTGTAAAGAATCAGTAGATGATATACCACAAAATTTCTAACCTTTTAAAATTTGCAAAGCATTGAAGGAATTATTGGAACGAATTGCCAACTAACTAGAATTCCATTCTACTCTTGCTTTCTAACGCTTTATTTAAGTATCTATACTTCTTGCGAGAGTTCAGCATGCTTTGGTCAATAACTAGCTTCGGGGTGACTGCAAGATCCTTCTGACCAAAAGTAAGACGAAGAATATTCTTGGAACTATTAGCTCTTAACAGTCCTTACTGGGTATTAGGAGTCAAGCCTGAAGTCGAACGGTCTCCTACATTGTTCAGCTTTTGAAAGACTGAAGTTCACAGCTGCTTATTATTATCATTTATTATCATTTCGATTGAAATACATATCGTATTGGCAATTTTTTTGTAATTTTTTTGCATAACGTATACGCCCTGTAGTGCAGAGTGAAATAAATTACCTTAATTCCAGTTAATTTATAAATTCAAAAATACAATACAAATGACACTGTTTTGCCATTCATAAGATTCAAAATACATACTGTGTTGAAATGTAAAAAAAATATGTTTTAAAGTTCTTAGACTTCTTCGAGTATATGGCGTAACACATAAGTAACATTGACATATGGTGAATATTGAAAAAAAGATTGGTGATGCCGCCGGATCATATAGGCGAAAAGTTGTATGTTTCTATTGTACATAATAATAATTCAAAATAATTTTTTGTGGTCTTACGTAACTCAATTTTATTTAAACCAAAAACAAGAAAAACGAAGCTGTAATACTGATCACAGTTGCATTTCTTATAGCATAAAAATGTTTAAAGATCTTTATCTTAAAATTGTTTGGTCAGTTTGAATGGTACAGCTACCACAGAGGTCTACACTCATATTGCACCCCCTTGGACAACAATCTATGCAAAATTCTGTGAAGAAATATAAATCAAACACAATAATATAAATATTACACAGAAGAAATTTAAAAAATATTTGTTAACATTTAAAAGTCGCAAAAAATTATACGGCAAAAAACAGACGATTATGAGTGCTTGATATGATTCAATCAGGCATTAATTAAAAATATTCAGTACGGAAAGTTGCCACCTGTTTAAAAATGTTTAATAAAAATATTTATTATATAAACTAACTATTGCTATAGCGACATTAAACTATATTTACTGAAGCAAATAACCAAAAAGTCATGTATATACTTTACTTTCAACTAAACATCACAGAATACATATTTATGCATATAAGCCCAACACTTTATCGATACTTTAATATAAATCGTTCTTTGCAACAAAATCGAGCTTTTTCTGGCTCTTAATTCGAATCTGTATTTTTAACAATTGCCCCGTCTGAAGGGACCAACCCCCCAGAACAGGACATCTTCAGCCAATAGTTCTTAGTTGGAAGATTCTCATGCATTCACCATATAGTCCGGACTTGGCACCAAGTGATTAGTGGCAAGAGATTTTGTTGATGAAAAAATCAACCCACAGACAAGCTTGTGAACCTCGACTATCCCAGTTTTTTGCACCGTGTTTCTGTGACACCAGCATTAGGAAATTATCTTCATAATGGTAACAGGTTAGAAAACAGTTTGCTTAAGTTTAAAGGAAAATTAATAAATTTTTTCAACATGCCTATTAAAAACGAAACAAATATTGTAATATAGTAAGATGGAAACTAAAGTGAATAAATTTGATAAATATTTTTGAAAGAACGATTTTTTTAAAGGGTTGCCGACTTATTGGATTTCAAAATCAAATAATGAAACTTGAAAACTTATTAAAATTACAAATATTACGGACAGTCCTTATAACTGTACACCTCCATTAACCGGACAAATTATCAAATTAATATTTCATACAAACCCTATAATTAAATATAAAAATGTTCCAATGACCGGACACGGTCACTGTTTAGGTAAATTTTTCGTTCAAATTATCTCTGATAAACGAACATGTTTTCATAAAATATTTAAAGAAATTGTGTACAATTTGTATTTCCAGTTTAATTTATTAATTTTTATCAAATAGTGGAGTTATTCGATAGTTTTTATTCAAGAATAATGGGATAATTGTCATTCACTCACTCCTGCTAGACTTTGGCTCGCATTTATTAGTTCATTAGAATACATTTAAAAACATGTTTCAGCCAGGCCCCCATATGTGAAAGCCACCATAGCCGGACAAACCCACCGAGACGGCCGGTGTCCAGTTATGAGGAATTTCACTGTGTTTGCCTCTCTACGCTGTTGTAAAATTTTATCAGCCGCTGAAGGTATTACAGAACCTAATTTCGCATACTGCCCTTTGAACATATGCACGCATGTGTATTTTCCTAAACAAGCGCGTTAATGTTGCTATAATCGATAGTCATGCATTGAACTACCTCACCAATGTATATTTTAGTAATTTCTAGGAACATAGCGTGTACATAACAAACATAATACAAGTTATGTGCTGCGCATCAATTCGCTAACCTATGCATTGACTTAAGCGCTCGCTAATGCTTTTAATCAAATCATATCCGCTCATAATTAAGGCATTATTATTGCATCGCTGCAATTTTAGTCGTTGAAGCAGAACAAATGGGCTATGAGTATGAGTGCACAAACACAAAATCACGTGCAAGCAAATACATACTATGTACATATATAATTATAAAGATATACGAGGTGCGTTCCAAAGTGAACTGGACTTGAAAAAAAATAGAAAAAATGGTTTTTTCGGCAAAATCAATTTGTTTTACTCAAAATAGTCTCTTTCTGCTTCAATACAGCTTTTTTCACGGTCCAAAAGCATGTCGAACGAGTGTTTTATCTCGTTGGCCGGTATGGCCGCAGGATGCCGGTGCAAGCTTTTAAATGGTCTATACGTCTGCATAACGCTTTCCTTTCATGAGCAAATGCATTTTTCGGAAAAGGAAGAAGTCGCACGGTGCCATATCAGGTGAATACCGGGAGTGGTTAATGGTTAAAATGTGATTTTTGGTCAAATTATCGGTCACAAGCGTCGATCGATGAGACGGTGCATTATCGTGCAACAAACGCCAACTTTCATCTTCGCGATATTCGGGCCGAACACACCTTTTGTAAGCCCATTTGTTCGGTCAAAATGCGATAAATCGATGTTTAGGAGATGTTCAATTCCATTTCCATGAATTTCAATGATGATTTCGGCTGATTTTTGATGAATTCACGCAGATGATCACGGATTTTTATTGGCCGCCATGTTAATCGTCATTTATGTCCTCACGACCACTTTGAAAACGTTAAAACCACTCGTACATTCTGCTACAAATCCTGTTTACTTTGGAACGCACCTTGTATGTCTCCACTATCATCAATAAGTAAGCTCGACTAAACTTTGTTTGTTTGTAACTTTGCCGATGGCAGGAGTGAGTATATTATGAATATATGTATACACATACAGTCATGTGTGTACATAGGTACATACACATCCATGCGTACAAAACGGATATTTGCCCACAAATTTATAATCGCTTAATCGGAAGCCAGGTGTTACATCCGGTTGTTAGCCGACACGGACACAGACAGCGGCGTAGACGTGCTCACACTGTGACAATCGCGCATAAGCGTACACACACACACACACAATGCCGTATGCGGAAAAAGCACTGCAACGCCCACACACACTCACTTGCACTGACTGTAGATAGTACTGTTAGTTGCTTTTGTGTCAGGTGTAAAATTGTTGATGTTATCTTTGTTGTTGTTGCTGTTATTGCCTTCCCGTTGCAGTTTCGCCAACGTGTCTACGGTTGTCGCACACATTTGGCACTTGTTCAACAACCATAACAATAACGATAACGACAACAACAACAAGAACAAAACATTGATTTTTTAACTTGGAGAAAAAACTGTCTGTGTGTATGTTGTTGAACTGGCAGTAAAAACTAAAAGTTCTTTGCTACTCGAAAGGTCAGCCAATGGAGGTGCGCCCAAGCAGCTCAAACATCTAGCGGGCAACAGGCGATAGAGAGAATATGTGGTAATTGATGAAAATAAAGAAAAGTAAAATCAAATGATTAGTGGTTATAGGAAATTTACTGCGAAAAATGGTGTTTTGCTGTCTGTGAAGGGAGTTGGTGACAGTAAAAAATTCAAAAGGGCATGAATACCTTTGGGGAATTTGAAAATTATTTAATGACATGTGAAGGAGATGAAAATAAAGCGAAAATAAATGTAATTTAGCTATGTAATTTAGTATGGAAATGGAACAACCATAAGTGTGTAGAAGGTATTAAAAATTTAGTGCAAATACTAGATAGTTATATCTTCTTCTTTAATGGCGTAGACACCGCTTACGTGGTTATAGCCGAAATAATAACAGCGCGCCAATCGTTTATTCTCTTAACAATTCGAAACACCAAGTGCTGTCAGGTCCTTCTCCACTTGATCTCTCCAACGGGGTGGATGTCTTCCTCTTCCTCTACTTCCCCTGACGGGTACCGCGTCGAATACTTTCAGAGCTGGAGTGTTTCCATCTATACGGACGTATGACCAACGCGCAAAGGACCATAAATGTTCCGCAGTACGTTTCTATCAAAAACTCGTAGCGTCGACTCATCAGATGTTGTCATCGTCCATGCCTCTGCACCATATACCAGGTTGTTTAATAAGTTTTGTCTTTTGATAAGAAAAACACAATTTTATGTTTCAAAATATACTTTATTACTCAGAATAATCTCCCTGAACACTATACACTTGCTCCAACGATCCTCCAATCTGTGGATCCTATCCCTGAAGTAAGAATCCGGAAGGTCTGCAAAATACGCTTCAACAGCCGTTATGACCTCTTCATTTAAAGAAAAACGCTTGCCACGCAAACATTTTTTGAGTTCTGGAAACAAATGGAAGTCACAGGGGGCCAAATCGGCTGAATACGCTGGATGTTCCAACAAATCAAACGTTTTGGACGTCATTCACGTGGGTCGTCTTCAAAGCTAGTTCAACCACGTTTAAAGCAACCCATCTTTCTACTGTTCTAATTATAGGTGAACAATCATTATACACTGTTAACATTTGTTCGTGAATTTCTTTTGATGCTACAACTTCCAAAAAATAAGAATTTTATCACCGCACGATATTCAATTTTTTCCATTGTAAAAATATCCCGTGACACGGCGCCACTAAATGGCTTGTAAACAATAAAATAATTGACAGATTGAAATGTAACTTCACATACATTCATATGAAGAGCGTACCAACAAAATAAAAAAATTTAGGCTAGTAGCAACGCCCTCTTTTATCGAACGACAAAATTTTTTGAACAACCTGGTTGCAGGATTTAATAATGAGTGACTTATAGAGTTTGGTCTTAGTTCGTCGAGAGAGTCAAGAGTTATTCTGCGTTGGATTTCGCGGCTGACATTGTTGATGGTATTAATACTGGTTCCAAGATAGACGAAATTATCTACGACTTCGAAGTTATGACTGTCAACAGTGACGTGGGTGCCAAGTCGCGAGTGCGATACTGTTTGCTTGATGACAGGAGATATTTCGTCTTGCCCTCGTTCACTACCAGATCCATTTCTTTTGCTCGATTAAGTTCTGCGACTCTATATATTTTCTCCAAAAGTAGGTTGAAGAAGTCACACGAAAGGGAGTCGCCTTATCTGAATCCTCGTTTGGTATCGAACGGCTCGGAGAGTTCTTTTCGGATCCTCATGAAGCTTTTGTTGTTGCTCAACAAAAGTTTACACAACCGTATTTGATTTGCGGGAATGCCAAATTCAGATATCGCGGCGTAAAGCCAACTTCTTTTCATGCTGTCAAAAGCAGCTTTGAAATCAGCGAAGGGATGGGCGTGTCGATCGTTCGCGTGACTATATTTTACAAAGAAGCTGATGCATGCTCCTTATCAGTTCTTCGCCACCGTACATGAATAGCTCTCCCGGCAGTACATCCGAGGCTTTCGATAATTTTTCATTGGTACTATTTTTTACGTGGCGGGTCCCAAGCCCTGCGCACAACCCTGTTTCGCCTTCTCACCTTAGCTCGCCTTCAAACGGATGTTCTTAGGCTACCCAGAGGATACTTGATCAAAGACCGGAAGTCGTGAGCTACTTGAGCCATGTGTAAAAGAATCGTTTCTGGCCAATGCCAAGTGAACGGCAATCAGAGAACTTAATCACTTGCGTGAACTTACACACATCTCCATATTTATGTACATATATACTATAAGTATATAATATATATAAAAGTAGCTCTTCTAGAAACTTACACCCCGAAAAAATCAGACACTGCGATCCTGACATATTTTTTTTTGTCTTTTTCTTGTGTTTGATGTCATGTCCCTAGAATCCTACAAATATTAAGCCGTCTCTGAGTTGACATACCTTATGGAATGGTAGGTTTAGAACCCTGATGTCGTCAAGTGGCAGTAAAGTTTAATCTAAGCTCGTTTTAGTAAAGTTGCCTTAAGTTCTTTTAGAGTTGCACTATTAATATCATCTATGCCTGTAAAATGATGGCCCATTCAGGTTGTTTTTATATTTGTAAATAGAAAAAGTCACACACAAATAGCAATGTCTGGCATATATGAAGGCTGGGGTATCCTTACAGTAGTGTTTTTGGCCATCAATTGTACTTCAAGGGCTTGCATGCCAACATAATAAACCAATTTTGACAATTGGATTTTTCAAGCCCACGAAATTGTACTTAAAATTAGTGTTATTTTTGGAGCACACTGGTGCAGACAAGAATATAATTTCAGCGCTCCTATTGGCCTAGTCGTGGGGATAAAATCTAGAAAATATTATTCTGTGCTTATACCCGAGCCTTACAAAGTCACAAAAACTCAGAAAACAGTGCTGAACTGATTCATGAGGACCGAGGGAGTCTCAAGTTACCAGTCGGAAACCTAATCTCTAGCAAAATCTGATTTGCGGATAGCAAAGTAGTTCCCTTTATCCAATCGCTGGGTCTACGTGTGAAGCAGCTGTTCAGAAGTAGATCAATCATGGGTCTTCCCACGTTGTAGCTTAAATTGTAGAATATTTAATTTCCTAAAAAGCTGATTTGTCTAACAATTTAATTCCGCTCTGATGAAAACTCATACCAGATTTAATAAAATATAATTCGTTGTAATAGGAACTGAATTCAAGTAATCTTCGGGAATTCAACAAATCAAATGCTAGCTTAAACTCAGCTGTATATCTTAAAAAAAAGGTTGCAAAAAATTGAGGCTCTGAAACTAGTTCATTGAGACGCTCTCTTCTAGGAGCTCCGGTCTACCTAAACGCCCCTTATAGCTATAGCACCAGAGAAGAAAGTAATAGCTAGGACACTTGTAATGAATATAAACCAAACTACCCGGGTTGTGGTTCCTAGATTCCCACCGTCAGGAGAATGCTCTCTAGAGCCATCTTATCACTCGAATTAAGTAAGTTCGATAGCAAAGTGTCTTACGTAATGGAAACCTAAACGATGTATATACATACATACATATTTCAAAATAAGGGCTTAAAGACATGTACATATTTCATCTGTTACTTTAAGCAAGGACCCAAAGTACAAAGCGAACGAAGCAAAAGCATAAAATAACATTGTGAAATTCCTACATCAACGCAGCTCCCTATCATGCTAATTAATAGCTGCAAACATCCCGAGTCCTTTAAATATTACACTACACCGATTTCCACTTCGAATTAAATCAACAAATTGAGCACAGCTATTTATCATATAAAAGGCGATTTCACTGCAACCCGATTTGCATACCAGAATAGAATGCACACAAAGTTAAAACTCGCTAAACTTCAAGCGTTTATTTGTCTATCGAACCAGCGTTGTTGTTGCCTTACCGCGGCGTACTGCGAAACCTCCAGTAATCATACACATACTCACATATATATACATATGTGTGTGTGGGCTAGTAGGTGGTCAGGCTTTTTATTTATGCATGACCAGATTGTTGACAAAGGATGATTAGCCTAGCAGTCGATCGTTGATTCCACTATCCACCATCCAACAAGCGCCCAGCAAACTATTGCCACCTTTGACTATGTACATATGTGTGTAACCAATATGCAATAGTTCAATGCATACCCGACTCCATGGGTTTATATATATCTACACGTTCATACCTTGTTATATACATATGTGTGTATATTGAATGAACACTAAAGTACACATGGAGTAGTTCATAGAGGTGAACATGTATGTATGTATGTCGGGGTAAATTTGTTTACTCCTCGTACCGTGTAGGAAATTTATTGCATATAAAACTTATCTTTCTGAGCGTATTACAAAATAAAGTGTGAAACATTTTTTTGTTCGATGGTTTAGAGCAGATTTTAGGCTCATGCGAAATTGAAAGAAATTCAGACCTGGACCTCATCGAAATTAAATAAACCGTTTTGAGGAAAGCCCAAGAGAAATCTAACCAAACCTCTTCTTTTCAATTGAAATTGCAAATACTTAAGTATCTTGAAAACTACAGATAGAACTATGAAAGAAACTGTTTCGATCGGTAAATACCAGGCTCAATAGTGATCCTCGATTTGACTTATTTATTAAAAGTTTTATATGATGATTATCAAAATCTGCGCAGAAACATTAATGTCTTTAGGGTATTTAATTCGATAACTCAGCAGGGCCCGTCATGATTTGTAAAGATTCGTTTCATGATTAGAATTAGGGATTTGCAGAGTTCGGTTTCGTATCAAACTAGTAAAGATAGCAAGATATTAAAGTGCAAAAATATGGAATAGTTTGTGTTTTGATTATACGTAAGAGTTAACAAGGACGAAAGGTAGTGCATCTGGTAACGGGTTAATTGAAAGAGTTGTATTTCTGTGCTAAGGACTAAAGTTTACACTACTAGTTCTCTTCAGAATAAGCAGAGAATACTTTATTAGCCAAACCAAGTTTCCGCCCTGACATTAGAATCAATGTACTTAGAGATTTCGCTGCAAAATCGTTTCTTCAAAGTATAGAAATTGAAGTTTCGTAATATTTTCCCTACATCCCTTGACTATGCATTCATGCATTGGTAAACACATGTGTGCTCCCATTTGTACCCTTGTCTGTGTGGTTAACCTGAATCCAGCCCATTTAATTGATCGATTTGCTTGTGTGCAGCCATTGGAAGCGCTTAATTGATAGGTGGATCAATTTTATGTTATTGCATGTTAAATGCCGCAGATTAATTTGTTCCTCAAATTGATGCAATAAAAAATAAAAAAAGGAACAACAGTGGATGAGTACAAGCTGGAGTTTTTGTTTAAAGTCTTAAATATTCTGATTATTTATTTATTTTTTATTTATTATATGTTATATATTGCTGGCTAAGTAAATGAAAAGCTTTCGTTTAGTTAGTTCTAAGTAGGGATAGGATTATCCATCGATGATTTTAATGTGAGTCATCGTTTAATTTCGATTTATCGAATGATAGTTGATATTTCCGATGCATCGATGTTTTTGATGTTGATGTCTCATTGTTTTTATTGTATTTATTGCTTATGCCAAGCAATACTTGGCTAAATAATTATCATGCCAACAACATATTGCTAGCTATAGACTCTTGGTGGTTTAACAGGTCAATTTTCATTTCTACGAAAAACTGGAGCGGAAACATGTACAATGTTTGCAGCGCATGATCCCAGTGCCAGGTGTTTTTATATTTTGTTGCGTAAATTGCAATTCAGCAAAATGAGATTCAAAATAGAAATTATTAGAACGCTAGCTTTGCCCCGCGGTGTTGCCCACAGTTAATTGGGGAAAATTGTGTACTAACAGTAAAAATAATGACTATTCACATTTTCAGTAGAAAAATAATTTAAAGATCAATTTACAAATATTAATGACTAACAGAACGGTTGAGTTGATTATGCTTATGAAATTGTTGTTGGTATCGGGTCGTAGAGAACTGGTAATAATTCTATTCCAGCACATTCCGGTAAACAACATTGCGCAGCTTATTGTTTTCTGCGTAAACGAAGGCTTCTTGCCAGGTAACTCTCGACACTCGCTAGACGTGGGAGAAGCAAGAGGTGCCCGGGTGAATGCCGGCTACTTTTAAAGTTTGTCCTTGACTTTTATTTATTGTAATAGAGGAAACCACTTTTAACGGAAGTCGTAAACATTTGAAATGCAAGGGTAAGTTTGTGGGTATAAAAGGGATTCTGGTTATCAATCTCTGCAGTATGTATAGTATCCTAAACAACGTGCCGTCTCAGCTCTTTGATATAATTGTGCTTTTTAATTATACCTTCTACAAGGTATATAGATTTCTAAGGACATTGCATGTATGAAAGCGGTTAGAAAAATCAGAGAAATTCTCTTCAGGTAATTCTGATAAAACTGAAAACTCCTGAAGAAGTATTTGGACTGATCATCATAAGTTAGTCGAAAAAAATTGGAAGATAAAAAAAAACAATTTGTTTGCTATGTCAGATGAACTATCCATATATTTACGCACCAAATATGAACGGATAGAAGAAAATCTGTAGAAAATTTCGAAAGATTTACAAGAAAAAAATCCTAAATAATATAAAGTAGCTTTCAAATACTTGACAATTGTTGCTACATCAGTTCAGTCCGAACGTTTATTTTCGAAATCTAGTCAGACATTTAAAAAAAAAGAAATTAGTATATGCACCAAATTTCGTAGATTTACAAAGTTACTCACAAACGAAGCGGTTTGCTACAGAAATATGTCCTTATCCTGTGCTCAAATTAAATGAAGTACTAACATATATTTGGGGTACTCACAACGTGTTATAAAGCATCGTAAAATCATAAATTATTATAGTTTTAAAAAATTGTTGTTGGATTGCATACTAAAATAAGTTTACGCAAATACAACTCTGAACGCTATGTTTTCGGATCGTTATAACTTATAACTTTATGAGACTAAGTGCAACCCTTAATTGTTAAATTTTGTGACCGTTTATTGTTTTTAAAATCTTTGTATGATAAATCTTAAATATAAAAGATCGTAAAATAAAATTCATAACAGCATAGTTATTTCAAATCATAGGGTCGTTGGATTATATACAAGTATTCCCTGAACGCGACATCCAATGTAAGACATTATTCTACTGTAATCAAAGAGTGTTCGAGTATTTGCTGCAAATTTCTAACCATAGCAAACAATATTTTTCAAGAAAAATCATAATTTGGCTTATGCGTTTCAAAGTTCAAACTAAGACGCGATAATTATCGGATGGTCTTCGTCAATTGTAGGCAAACCTTGCATGTTTTGTTAAACCTTGATGCAGGCTAATGATTGAATATTCGCTTTATTGATGTAGATAGGGAGTTCATATTCCTATTTAACGGTTTTTTGCTATGATACTTGACTTGACTTTTTTCGTGTGTCCAATATACGAAGCATTTTGTCGAAAGCTTTTACATATAACAATATGCGCAACGCAGTTAATAAACGCCATAGACGTCCAGAAGCCTATTACGGACAAAACACCAAAAAAATCAGAAAATCTAATGATTTTGGAATCAGGTTGACTCTAACGATAACATAGAAATATACATAACACATAGTTCTTGAAAATTTTTTACTCCGAAATATTCCCATATTTATCGCATCACACGAACCTGATTTCCAACGACTTTTAGTTGGAGAAGTTTCAAATTGTCGACACTGAAGACTTTTGGAAAGCAAATGATTAATCCTACCATAAAAGTGGTAGCGAAACGTTTTAAGAATAATATAATGGAAGAACTTTTTACTTTTTCTGTTAAACTTATTAACTATAAACTTATTTTTTGTAATATCGGCTGTCTGTCTGTACATACGCGAACTAGTGCATCAGTGTTTGAGGTATCGATCGGAAAATTTTCATACATTGGTTTCTTCGAATGAAGCTACTCATTTGTCGGAACCGCCGATATCGCACAACTGTAAGAAATTGATTTCATACGAACTGACCGCTCAAAATCAAGTTCTTGCATGGAACACCTCTTTATTTAAGAAGATATCTCTACGAACTTTGGCACTGAGTATTATACAATATTCCGTTCGGATTGGCCCATATTATATAATTATATATAGTCCAGTCATTTAAGCTTAAATTAGGTAAGAACCTCGAAATTCGATATATCCATTTATATGTATACCCTACCATATGTAGGATTTGAGACAACTTTAGGGTGTCAATATACAAGTATTTACAGACATATAAATGGGTATATCGAATTCCGAGGTGAACTTACTATGATGACTGGACTAATATATACATATAATTATATTATATAACTATCATTAAAACTGCTCTAAAATAATTCAAATTAGGAGGGTATTATACCTACGGTGGAACCGAAGTTAAAGCTCAATTTATAACCCGATTTGTTAACGACTATAAAAATAGTTCTATGTATTAAAACCTTAATTAATGTTGTATTCTAGAATTAGATGCAACTTGTCATCGCAAACGACATTCATTAAATATAACTTGTGTTATAAAAAGTATAAATTTACTCTTAATTGCAATAAATGCATACAAGGAAGCCATCAATTTTAATTGCGAGAACTATGCAACTAATTTTAAAGTGTAAAGTCTGTTTAACACGTCATACAAACTTACACAAAGTGTTAAATTACAACAAATCAAGAACGAAAACTGCAGCAAATTATAGTGATGACTTAATCGCAGAGCGCAGAATTGCCACCACAAGCGGCAGAAACTTAATGCTGAAAGCAGTGATGACAACTGCAAAGCTAAAGAAAGCGCACAGTAGATGATAATTAAAATATTGATCGTTGCAACTGGAGTTCTAGTGTGGTTGTCGTTGAGACGCTGATGCGGCAGACAGTATACGCTTGTTACAAGAAGCGTCAAATTCATTTGCAAGCTGCGAAAATAAATGGTGTTCGTGCTGATATGGGACAAATGTTAATTCAATTAAGTCGACACTTCAGCGGAATAACAATACAAGTAACAAAAAGCGAAACGCGAATTTTATACTTGCACTTTCTAGAGAGTACAGAAAGCCACAGTGAGCAAGCAGCAACATAGAGAACGGAAGTGAGGCAAGGAAGCAGAAGGCAGCACAGTTTTCAAAGGTAAACTAGAGTTGAAACACACTGTCTGATTTTGTTGCACTGTTGCACTTGCAACAGACGAGTTTTAGTACAAACGCGCCGACATTTGCCGCAAGTGTTGCACGCTTATCCTCACCCCGTCAACAATAGTGCATATCAACACTATTCAAACGCTCAACTTCACACCAGCTTTACGCTTGCAACGCGCTTGAATGCCAAACCATTTACGCTTCACTTGCAACGCGCCATTGGAATGCCGTTATGCGAGACGCAAGAGCCACGGCAGCAACAGCCGCTGCTGAGGCCGAGGCCGACAAACAAACAAGTGGAAGTTATAAATGCGCCGTCAACAGCGCTGCCTATGGAATTAATATCAATTAACTGTAAGTTGCATGGCTCCTTGCAAATTACGCACTCAATAAAGCGCTTAATGAGTGGAAGGCAGCTGCCAACACTTGCAATCAGCGCCAGCTTACTTACCGCTTGCCCGCCTCTGCGGCGTTATACCGCAACAGTTCGTTTCAAGCGATTCGATTGCCTGCCAACATCGCGTTTTTCTTCGCAATTTTTCTACACGAACAATGAGTGGTTGCCATGGCATTATGCTTAATTATACAAATACAATTGGTTAACTGTTAATTTGCGATTCGAAAGCGCTTAAAGGAGCGAAAAAATAAATCAGATTTGAGTTGGCTGTTAGCCGGAACTGAGGAGACTTGGCAGTATCACAATATTAAGGCTTTCAGAAAATTATTGAATGCAGTTTTAATCAAGATTTTGAGGGTTGATAACGAGTTCTTGTATTAAATAGTAGCGGTAATAAACACTTCACCGTTGGATCCATGTAAACCTTTCGAAACAGCTCAGTATATGCAACCGTCACTAGCTCATATAGGTCCACAAATTTCTTGAACAACATAATTCAATCATTCCGTTACAGTTAACAGTATCATAGTCTACTTCAAATGTTTTGGCTCTAATTCGCCTACTCAGCCAAAACATCGCTTTTGAGGTTGTCCTGCCTACTGAGGGTACAGCCAGAGAGTAACTTCCGCAAATTTGAATGAAATACTTGTATTTCGACTACAATTTTCATTTGATATATTTTAGGTACATATGGAAACTTTAACACCCAAAATAATATTGAATAATGATGTCGAATTGACAGTCCATGGCTAGAGCTAACATGGAAAGGAGTATTACTTACGCAGATGAATGTATATTTCACTCCTTCGGCCATGCAGTACCTTGTCACTCTCTTTAAAATTTACCATTGTTAACACGCAAATGCGTTGTTAGAATTTTTTATTCAAAAAAATATTGAGAATTCTTCATTTAAATCTCTCACTTATATGGAAAATAGGTAATTATATAGAAGATAGGTTTGTAAAATTCGACAAACACTACTGAGATCGACTGAAATAAACAGCTGCTGTAAACACACTGGTTGGCAGATCGTGCTAATTTGTGGACAGTTTTACCAACCTCGAAAAAAAATGTACCTGTCTTCCATATAAGCGAGAGATGAGAGGGGGGAAATGAAGAATTCCCGAAGAAGACTTTTATTACGTATTGTAAATCGATCTCAATTAATCGAGCAAAGGCCGTTTAATTGATCAATTAATTCTTGTGCGAAAAGGCTATAAGGCTAGAAAATGTAGTTTTCAATTCGTAAAAGATAGACTTTCCAAGACTGTGAGGAGCTCCTTTATTGTATCGAAGTTAGTTCTAACTAATTAATAATCCGATGTGGCTTCCGACTTTTTTTAAATTCTATTGCCAAAGGGTTTTTCTACGGTTGTCACTCTGGAAAATGCTCCCTTGAAAGTGAAAACTGTACGACCGATGACTACTTCTGATCAACTTTAGAGTAGGTGAATTTTCAAGACTCCAATGTTTATACTCTGCAACCAGCTGATACAGAGTATTTTAGTTTTATTCACCTAACGGTTGTATGTATAAAATAAAACTAAAGGAGATAGATATAGGGTTAGTTATATATAAATTATCAGGATGACGAGACAAGTTGAAATCCGGTTCACTGTCTGTTTGTCACTCAGTCCGTCCGTCTGCCCGTGCAAGCTGTAACTTCAGTAAAAAGTGAGATATTTCGATAAAACTTGGTATGTGGGTTCCTTAGTAAAAAAATATGAGTTGGAAATTAAGGGATAAGCCTTCTCTTATAATGGTATGTCTGTATGTCAAAAATGGGTTGAATCGGACCAATACTTTCCTTAGCCCCTATATACTTAATATAAAGATTTTCAAACTTACGGTTGACTTTGTACCGGATATATCGGCCAATATGTGAGTTATCTTTAGCCATTTTCAATTTCTTTCGTCCGTTCTTGACTATAGTGTGATAACATCTTGCTACTATGAGTTAACTTTTCTATGACTAATCCCATTTTGCTCTACATATTTAAAACTAATTCTTATTTGATTTGAGTTCTGACAGGTGCCCTGAATATTATACAAATTGATAACCAATTGAATGCGGTCAATCAAAATTGACTCTACAGATTGAGGGCAATCCCTATTGGCGTATTGAGATAATTTCTTATTCAGTCAAACGTTAGAAACTTTGACACAATTGACATAACATATCAACTCAGGTGTCAAGTTGCGTGGTCATTTACTGCATTTGATGCACATTGCCTCGAGTGCTCACTGCATTCGCAGTACCGTATGAGCGAAATATCTGCAAAAAGGAAACAGTTGAAAGTATATAGCAGAAAAAATAGAAAAATCGAAATGAGTGCGAGGAAATCGTGTGAGTGGTTGATATAGAGAAAAAGTGTTGAAAATCAAATTTATTGCCAAATGGTGAATGGCATGACATAAAGGATTAATTAGGAACGTGTAGAAATTCTCGCTCTCGCACAAATGCTGCTGTCAACTTCAGACGTGTGTGTTAAAAACTCAAATATTCTCATAAGCTGCATGTCAACTGCTGAGAAAAATTAAGATTTTCTACTGCACGTGCCTATAGAGATATGGACGCCCGTGGAGATATGCGGTTTGCACAGCCAATATTTATTCATACGTACTTGGGTCTTTCTTTTCACATTTATTTCGATTTCGCTCGCTGCATTTGCCAGCAGTCGATAGCAAACGTTTATTTTATGCTCACGAATATATACATTTCTTCATTTCACTTCCGTTTTATTTTGGTCCTTCTTCTTGTATTGACACTAAATCCTTTATAATACAGCTCTGCATTGAGTGTCGTGCCGTTGATAAGAAGCTGTTACATTCACTTGTTTCGTTGTGTAACCAGCACTTTATGCCTGAACTGTAAAATACTTAAACGAATGAAGAGAAGTAAGGTGCACAAAAATCCCACGCGAAATGTGTTTTTATCAGACAGAATAGTGAGGATTGATGCATAAGGAAATAAACGACGAAAGCGAAACAATTGCTAGCCTGCATTTATGATATGAGTAAGAAAA
The DNA here is from genome assembly GCF_016617805.1 of Bactrocera tryoni. Taxonomy (NCBI): domain Eukaryota; kingdom Metazoa; phylum Arthropoda; class Insecta; order Diptera; family Tephritidae; genus Bactrocera; species Bactrocera tryoni. The sequence goes on from NC_052501.1 coordinate 46,292,167, forward strand.
AATCGGGAACAACAAATTTTAGTTACTTATTTACAAGTTTAGCTTAAGGGGGTATTCTGGTCTAGAAACATGAATTTCAGATAATTTTTAAAGTATCGTAAAAAAGGCAATTAATATTTTTAAAATCCATTTTTTATTAGTTATTTGTTAAATTTAGAAGAGTACAGAAAAAAATTAAAAACTAAAAAAAGTAAAAAATTTCAAAAATTATGAGCTGACGAAGTGGGGGTCTCTAAAAATTTCCATGTGACCATACCCATGATTTCAACCCTCCTAGTTATCTGAAACCAAAAAAAAAAGAAAAGATTATTAATCTAGAATAATGTCGCAATGGCCGGAACTACGGAAAAGTGGGAAAAAATTTCTTCACAAAATGGCGACTGACTGAGAAAAAGTTTTTTTGGATCACTTTTTCTGACTATTTCGAATTTTTAAAAATAATAAAAATAAAAATTTGGGGATGTTGCTAGTTCCATCTATCGACAAGCCTATAGATAAGACTCTATAAAAATTTCAAGTAAATCGGTCCAGTAGAACCTGAGGTATCGTTCCGGAAAAGTCAGTTTTGAGAAAAACGCGTTTAAGGTTTCGCGTAAAGTCTTTTGTTCGATTAGTTCCGGCCGAACCAGTTTGGACGCCGGGTCAGATAAATGTCAATATCTCCGAAAATAATTTGAATTTTGAAAAACCCTCTTGTACACATATTCTTGAATAGTTAAACTTTAAAAATATAAAAAAAAAATTAGATTTTTTTAAATTTCTAGACCAGAATACCCCCTTAAAAGGAAGCGAAGATTTCGGAATAGAAAATTAGCAGGAGTTTCATGTTAAGACCTAATTTTTTGGTAAAAAAGTTGTGTAGTAAGTTCTTAAGAGTTACGCCACCTTTGAAAAACTCGTAAGAGGTCTTGTGAGATTCTTATGCTGAGCACGGTTCATATCTCTCTGGCTATGCGAGCTTTGACTGGTTATTATATATAATAGTTGGAATCTTTAAACTTACTTTAAATAGAGCTTGATTTAAAGAAGAATTTAGTTATTTAAAGTTCTTTTCAGGGCCGATGAAGAATATAATTCAACAGCAAACAGTTCCGGGTTCATTTAATCATAGTAAGGAGCTGAACCGATTGGTCATTGTAGATCTTTCTATAGATTTTTATTTTGCTTAGTGATTGCCTACAGTTTTTGGACCACGCGTCGTAGAACTGGTCGAATTGAAAGTAAAAATCCAACTCAGTCAAATGTTACCCTCGGTTTAACTCTGTATGTACATCATATCGTAACATATTCCACATATGTACCATCATACAAATTCGTCGAAAATTAAAGATTTTTTCCATTATTTGATTGCTTACTTTAATATATATATATATTTGTACAGGGTGGTGCGCTGAAACAATTTAGAAATATTTGATTAACATGAAAGACCTATTAGCTTATAACCAGGGCTGTTTAAGTTGCAATTTGGGTGGAATGCGATTATTCTACACCATTTATCGCTCCACTACTGGCTCAATAGGCAAAATCATTGACCGAGGGTTATGCTACACTAACATGTAAAGTATAATAGTTTAAGACGTAAACTGGGATATTAAATAAAAAATAATTCCTTTTTACGTTTTAAAAACTTCCCAGTTCTATCCAGTCAAATAAAGTTCTTCTAATTTATTTTCGAGATATTAGAAAGCCAACCAAAAGTAATAGGGATCAGTTGGGTATTACACAAATTGGCCTATACTACAATCACCAAGAGCGTGTGAGATGGTAAAATCTGGTAGAGGTGCTATGATCCAGAAATGAGTAATCAAGGAAGAACAAGACATTTTAATTCCACTGTAAGATGTTGGTCGAGTTCTTAACGAATTCACGGAAAGTGCAAGAAGTTTACAGATACTTCATTGCACAAACGGAGAGTGGAACTTTGTTGACAAAAGATGACCGCAGTTAAAGAGAAGTTTCCTGCTTTTGAATTTGAAGCCGGAACACTGCCGGCGGTGGTCACGCCAACGTCCTACTCGATTAGAGTGATCGTCATCTTTTTTCTGAACAGACATCTGTTTACATCTCAATGCGCAGATATTCTACTTTCGAATCCCTTGAATATGAACCACCCTATGTATCACTAACTTATTGCATTCCAACACATCAATTCCCACCATGCTTTTCCTGGCAGCTCAGACATCACGGAAGCGGAAATACGTAAAGTTTCAGCTGCACTAGCACCCAAAAGTAAACGGACCATCAACCACACATCACTATGGTTAAGTACTCGTATGTGCAACGACAATGCGATTGCTGTTTCATCGTCTGTAGGTGTTTAAAGACAAACGTAAAGTGAATTGTCTGCTGTTTCTTTCGATTTTCTTTTCATTTGGCAACTCATGCTTCGCTTTGGCATGCATCAGCGCACTTAAGACCACTCTTTCGCATGTATCTGTGAGTGTGTGCGGGTGAATGTGTCTTTATTGCAACTACCTTGCAGGAATACATTCAATCAAAATCACACACACACGCATATGCATTTGTTAAGTTTTTCATTTCATTTCTGCCTGGAATATCAATCAGTGATTGCTTTAATTGTTTCATGTTGTAGTTGTAGCTGGCAAGTTGGCATTGTTGAACAACTTAATCCCACTGCATTGATTGCACTCACACTTGCTTTGTGGTAAAATCGGAAACATAAGATAGTTGTTGCGAATTCGGAAAAGTTTCTAATACGTCTTGTTAAGACACACCCATACACTCACACTTTAGGTTTTTAAAATATTTATATACACCTGTTCGCTATTTGCTAGTCACGTGTGTAATTGCAGTTGAGCTGTCGAAAATGCTGCTCAGTTATATGGTGCCTGCCTTGCCGTACAAATGTGTGGTGAGTTTCAAAAAATTTCATCCGAAGTTGCTAAATTAAATTTGTTCTAGATATAATTTTAGTTTAATACGTTTTATTTTTATATTGTATAGGGAGCTTTTCAGAGTTTTATAATTTCATAGGAGGCTGGATGTCTACCCAAATGTCGATGTAAATGGGTTAATCCCCATATTAAGAATACTGTTCAAACTGCTTACAGCGCAATAAATGAATAACTAAATACGCTAAAGACACTTAATTTTTCCGGTGTGAAAATTGGACAACGGGCGTGGGAGTATCCATTTTTTGGTGACATCACATATATTTCGCTTTCCAGTAAACAAACACGCTTTCCAACAAATGGAGGATGGAGTCATGTGTAGAAGTTCACGCAAGTGAGGAAAGTTCTCTGATCGCCATTCACTTGGGAGTGGCCAGAAACGATTTCTTTACATATGGCTCAAGCAGCTCACTACTTCCGGTCTTTGACCAAGTATCCTCTGGGTAGCCTAAGAAAATCCGTTTGAAGGCGAGCTAAAGTGAGAAGGCGAAACATCCCCTGCATAGGGTTGTGCGCTGGGTTTGGGACCCGCCACGTAAAAAAACACCCCCAGTGAATAAGTATACCCAGCCTCGGTTGAGAGACCCCCCTTTTGATGACGACCATGGCAAACGAAATAAGGACTACGAACTGAGGGCATGCACCTGGAATGTCCGGACTTGGCGACTTTAACGCCAGGGTGGGCAAAGAAGGTATCTTTGGCACTACGGTCGGTAAATTCAGCCTCCACGACGAAACATCCCCAAATGGGTTGAGGCTGATTGACTTCGCCGGGGCCCGAAATATGGTTATCTGTAGTACTAGATTCCAGCATAAAAAGATTTTTAAGTGTGCTATGCCCAATCCATAAAAACGGATACCCCACAACCTGCGCCAACTACCGTGGGATAAGCCTCCTCAACATCGCATATAAGGTTCTATCGAGCGTATTCTGTGAGAGATTAAAGCCCACCGTCAACGAACTGATTGGACCTTATCAGTGTGGTTTTAGGCCAGGCAAATCGACAACCGACCAGATATTCACCATGCGCCAAATCTTGGAAAAGACCCGTGAAAGGAGAATCGAAACACACCACCTCTTCGTCGATTTCAAAGCTGTTTTCGACAGCACGAAAAGGAGCTGCCTTTGTGCCGCGATGTCTGAATTTGGTATCCCCGCAAAACTAATACGGCTGTGTAAACTGACGTTGAGTAACACGAAAAGCTCTGTCAGGATCGGGAAGAACCTCTCCGAGCCGTTCGAAGCCAAACGAGGTTTCAGACAAGGTGATTTCCTATCGTGCGATTTCTTCAACCTCCTTCGGGAGAAAATAGCTCGAGCTGCAGAACTAAATAGAGAAGGTACCATCTTTTATAAGAGTGTACAGCTGCTGGCGTATGCCGATGATATTGATATCATCGGCCTTAACACCTGCGCCGTTAGTTCTGCTTTCTCCAGGCTGGACAAGGAAGCACAGGAAATGGGTCTGGCAGTGAACGAGGGCAAGACGAAATATCTCCTGTCATCAAACAAACAGTCGTCGCACTCGCGACTTGGCTCTCACGTCACTGTTGACAGTCATAACTTTGAAGTTGTAGATAATTTCATCTATTTAGGAACCAGCACTAACACCACCAACAATGTCAGCCTGGAAATCCAACGCAGGATTGCTCTTGCCAACAGGTGCTACTTCGGACTGAGTAGGCAATTGAAAAGTAAAGTCCTCTCTCGACAAACAAAAGCTAAACTCTATAAGTCGCTCATAATTCCCCTCCTGCTATATGGTGCAGAGGCTTGGGCGATGACAGCAACCGATGAGTCGACGTTACGAGTTTTCGAGAGAAAAATTCTGCGAAAGATTTATGGTCCTTTGCTCATTGGCCACGGCGAATATCGCGTCCGATGGAACGATGAGCTGTACGAGATATATGACGACATTGACATAGTTCAGCGAATTAAAAGACAGCGGCTACGCTGGCTAGGTCATGTCGTTCGAATGGATGAAAACACTCCAGCTCTGAAAGCATTCGACGCAGTACCCGGGGGAAGCAGAGGAAGAGGAAGACCTTCACTCCGTTGGAAGGACCAAGTGGAGAAGGACCTGGCTTTGCTTGGAATATCCAATCGGCGCCACGTAGCGAAAAAAAGAAACGACTGGCGCGCTGTTGTTAACTCAGCTATAATCGCGTAAGCGGTGTCTACACCAATTAAGAAGAAGAAGAAGAAGTGTATGATTTATATGTGTGTATGTGTAAAATTGTTCGATTCCGATCCTCTAGTTGACGTTTTAGACCTTAAGGTATTCCCCTGGCTTTGACTCTTGCAAGTTGTAAAAGTATAAAATGTTCGGTTACACCCGAACTTAGTCTTTCTTACTTGTTTTTAAATCATAGATTCTAAATTAGACCCATAATGTCCACTAGATTTTAAGTGGTAACAATTAATATTATTTACAAACTCTTATTGGACTTTGAAGTGGATTACGATTTTTATACTCTCGCAACAATGTTGCTAAGGAGAGTATTATAGTTTTGTTCACATAACGGTTGTTTGTAAGTCCTAAAACTAAAAGAGTCAGATATAGGGTTATATATACCAAAGTGATCAGGATGACGAGTAGAGTCGAAATCCGGATGTCTGTCTGTCCGTCCGTCCGTCTGTCCGTCCGTCCGTGCAAGCTGTAACTTGAGTAAAAATTTAGATATCATGATGAAACTTGGTACACGTATTCCTTGGCTCCATAAGAAGGTTAAGTTCGAAGACGGGCAAAATCGGCCAACTGCCACGCCCACAAAATGGCGGAAACCGAAAACCTATAAAGCGTCATAACTAAGCCATAAATAAAGATATCAAAATGAAATTTAGCACAAGGGATCGCATTAGGGAGGGGCATATTTGGACGTAATTTTTTTGTACGTATCTCGGAAACTATTATAGCTATGTCAACTTAATTCTACAGAGTCGTTTCCTTCAGGCATTTCCATATACAGTTCAAAAATGGAAGAAATGGGATAATAACCACGCCCACCTCCCATACAAAGGTTATGTTGAAAATCACTAAAAGTGCGTTAACGGACTAACAAAAAACGTCAGAAACACTAAATTTTACGGAAGAAATTGCAGAAGGAAGCTGCACCCAGGCTTTTTCGAAAAATTGAAAATGGGCGTGAACTCGCCCACTTATGGACCAAAAACCATATCTCAGGAACTACTCGACCGATTTCAATGAAATTCGCTT